>NC_051065.1:74810349-75030349 GCF_004664715.2 Peromyscus leucopus | reverse complement strand
GACAGCCCTCCCATGCTCACAGCGAAGGGATGGCTCACCCACACCTCTGGCTCTACTCTGCTGCCCAGGCGAGGTTCAGAGCCTGTTCTCCTGTGAATTGCAGCTGGTGGTAGGCAGGGGCAGTTCTTCTGCCTTTCTGATCGTAGGGCCAGCTCTCCTACCTGCCTCAGGCATTGATGGGTGTGGGGGTAGGGCATCTCTCCTCCACTCACGGCGCCACATGACAGATGAGTAGTGAGGATAGGCATTTCATGCTAACAACTTCAGGGCTGGCTCACCCACATCTCTGCCAACAGGATTGGCTCTATTGTGATATCCAGGTGAGGTGCAGGGTCAGTTCTCCTGAGTTGCAGCTGGTGGCAGGCAGAGGCAGCTTTCCCACCCTTCTGACCTCAGGGCCAGCTCTCCCACCGGCCTCAGACATTGATGGGCAGAGAAAGAGGGCATCTCTCCCCTGTCCATGCTTCCACATGACAGATAGTAGCTCTATTTTTTTTTTTTTTTTTTTTTTTTTGGTTTTTTGAGACAGGGTTTCTCTTTGTTGTTTTGGAGCCTGTCCTGGATCTTGCTCTGTAGACCAGGCTGGCTTTAAACTCACAGAGATCCACCTGGCTCTGCCTCCTGAGTGTTGGCATTAATGGCATGTGCCACCACTGCCTGGTGGTAGCTCTATTTTTAATTATTTGAGGAACCTCCATTCTGACCTCCACAATGGCTGCACCAGTTTACATTCTCATCAGCTAGTTAGGAGACTTGAAAATTGGCATGGTTAATGAAGAGAACTATGCCAACCCTGGGGGACAGTGCCTTGGAGTTGAGAAGAGCTGGAGGGGACAAGGAGTCTCCATCTACCTGTGTTTGGATGTTGGAATAGATGTGGAGGAGGAAGGAAAGGGGAGTCAAGGCTGGCCCCAGCACTCGTGATGTGATGAGCAACTTGAAATGTGGAGTTGTCCTTTTGATATGAAGGAGACTGGGGGGAGTAAAGGATCCTGTGGGCTGGTTTTAGCCTCTGCTGTGGATGTGTCACACTTGAGATGCCTAAGGGACTTCTAATTGCAATTGCCAGGAAGCTGTTCAGCGGAGACTCAGTGTGACACTGGTGCCGTCAGAGTGAGGACGCTGTGATGTGGCGTTGTACCTGGGCAGTGCCACCTGGGAAGACTCAACCAGGCTTAGAAGTCACAGAGATGTGATAATCCTTAAAGGAGGCTGGGAAGGGGTGACCAGGGCACTGGGTGGGTCGGGGGTGGGATCCAGGAGCTGGAGGTGTGTGCTTCCCAAGAGGACAGTGATCTTATGGCCGCAGACAGACGACAGGGCCAACGGCCTTGAGAAAATTAGCACCCTGAGACCTGGAAAGGAGGTAGATATAGGTCAGATTCAGGGAAGGATGGAAGAAGGGAAAGCAGAAATTGTAGCTGTTTGCTTTGGGGAGGAACAGAGAGAAGGAGCCATGACTGCAAGAGGATGTGTGGTCAAATGAGAGGAGATTTCAGAAATAAAAGAAGAAATGAAATATTTGTTTGTTGATGGGACTACTCTATTGGAGAGGGCACACTCGTATGTGGGGGGTGAGAGACAATGGTAGACCATTGGAGAACACCGCATGGATGGCTCCACAGGGCCCAGGGAGGGGCAGGCCCAGCAAGGGGCCCTCGGCACTCCTGGGCCTTCCTCGGGAAAAGGGCAGATGTGACGCAGTGAGTGTCTTCTGCAGCGACTGTTGAAAGGCTCACTCCAGGGAGCCACGCTGAGTCCTGCTGGCTTTGGATTTCTGGCCTTGGAATGAAAGTGAGTCTGATGAACTTAGAAACAGAAGCCAGACAGGGCAGTCACTAACAGCAGCTGGAGGAAATTCTTGGCCTCCAAATTATGCAGCCGTCCATCAACAGCTCAATTAAGGCAGCAGCAATCCCTCAGCTGTGTTTGTTATTTCAGGGGGTTGGAGAGAAACCACAGTAAAATGAACGAGACTCCGTCAGCGAGTTGTTTTTAGATGTTCTCACAGCTCTCCTGAGCGGAGACTCTCAGCTGCTAGGAGCCGGAACCAAGGGACTCAGAGGATGGCCTTTCCGCTAACAACAGCCTCCCACAATTCTTAGCAGCTGGTGCCCTTTTAACCCCGAGGCATGAGTTTTCCCCCTAATTTTCTTTTTCTTCTTGTTGTTGACTTTTTGGCAGTCTTCTGGTTGCCAACTTCATGCTCCGATTGGCCTATTAACAGAGGGTGGTAGCTGAGATTCTACCTGACCCCTGAGGAACTCTTCCTGGTTCTCTGGATCAGTCTCCAACTGGTCTTGGCCACGCCTCTGATAGGCAGCGGGACACAGACGAACTGATGTCCTTTTGGAGCATTAAGATATAGTGAGTCAGGGACGGAGGGGGGATCAATCACAGCAGAGGGAAGGGGTGTTGGCAGGATTCTTCACTTAGGGAATCCATGAACTTCACTTGAGCTGGACTGGGAAGAAGACCAGAGGAGGCAATGCTAAGTCACTTTAAGGCTTTATACTAAGGACCATGGGGAGCCACAGAGAGTTTAAGAAATTTGAGTTACAGGCCAAACAAATTAAAGGATCTCAAATGATCTCTGTACCTGCCTGAGCCAGAGAAGGGCAGAGGGTCCCAGGGTGGGGCTGACATCAAACAGAGTAAAGACTCTCGGCTCTGCTGCTGAACACAGTGTCCGGCAAATCCAGCTGCTCTCTGTTCTCATGCAGACCACTTGCTCACTGTGTGTGTGCTGGCACCATGCAACTTTCTACGCTAGGCTCTTCTTCTGTCCTCACTCAACTGTGAGGTGGGCGTAGCTTTCTTATTCTCTTGTGAACCAGAAATCACGGTTCTAGACTAGGGGCCACTGAGAAGAAGCAGAAACGTATGCTTTGCGTGCTGTGTCTGAATTTTCTTTTGTTGCTCTTTTGCTTTGCTCAGTGACAGGTGGTAGAATTCAGTGGTGGAGAACACAAATTACACGACCTGACTTGCCTGGATTTGAATTCCAGCTCTCTAACATTTATCAAGTATTTAACTTTTCCATCCTCAATTTCCCCATCCCTAAAATGGGGCTACTACTAGCAACCTGTCATGGTTGCCAAGCACTTCGAATAGGGCTTGGCCATGTTGAGACTTACAATGTCATAGCTACTGTATATTAGTGACTAAGCATGTGGGGATGGCAAGGAAGTGAAGAAATACTTCTTATTGACAAGAAAAAGTCACTACAGACTCATTGAAAGTTCCTCCCAGTTGGGATACAAATGGGTAGTGATGAGGCCACATGCTGCTTTAGTGCAGATATTGCAAAATAAATCCTAATATAAGTGCTGCAGGTTATCTCATGCAGTGCCTTGTGGCTTTTGTTGTGATGTGAACGATGCTGTGGGGAACAGAGGAAGCGGGGAGGTGAGGGAGGATGATCATCCTTCCTGAGTACCTTCAGAGGTGCAGTCTTGCACACTGATGACTGCTGGACCACCTCTGGGCATCTGCCACTTTGCTTAGCTATTGACTGTTCTAGGCTCGTATCCTCATCCTTTACAGCTCATTCTCTGACTTATCTGGGGAGGTGTACAGGTCCTGAGAGGACAGAGCTACAGTGAACACATGTGATGCTTGCCTGGGTGCCCACCATGGGGAAGTGAGGCTAGACAGGCTCCATGGTGGAAACGATGTATGGAAGTGCACAAGGGGATTGTGCATATACTGATGTTTTTAAGAGAAAGGGACACATGCTAATTCAGTCCTTTAGATTAGCTACCATGGAAAATACATGATTTGAAGGCTAGGGGGAGAAAAAGACTAGAGAAGTTACTGGCATGGTAAGCAGCAGTGTGGTTATGAGGCCCTGTGAACTAAAGACCACAAAGCCGCTCAGTTACCCTTGGGGGTGGCGGCAGAAGATTTTGAAAAAAGGATGATATAAAATACTAACAAGACCTTGCTTTATATATGAAATTAATGCGCTTCTTCCAAGTATAAGAAAATCCATCAGGAATCATAATTTCAAAGCTGTCAAGCAGACGGAGTTACAAACGGTATTTATGTCTATGCCATATGGCAGCCTGGGCTAGCCATAGGCAGAGCTTCTTGCTATTGTTTGCCAGGATTAACTTTGAACCGTTTAAGGTTTAAATGGCCAGAGGCCCAAGAGTATATTTTGCACAGTGATTGTCCCAAACCATTCTGGTCCTAATGCAATGGGTAGGAAAGAGGCTCAGGGAAGGTTGTATCACTGACCCAGGTACACGTTGTTGGCAGGTGAGCAAGAGCCAAAGCCAAACTGTGGCACCAGGGCTTTTCAAGAGCATCCGACAGCAGGGTTTCCCAACCTGGAGACCAGGGGCATTTGAGATAGCCTTTGCTGCTGTAGCTGTTCTGAGCACTGTGGAATAGGCTGAAACAGGGCTTTTTCTGTGCCCGTTAGATTCCGTAGCAACTCTCCCTGCTTCCTGATAGGACTCAAGAGATGCAAAACATCTGAGGAACTTGTCTCCTGGGAACTCGGCGCCTCTTGTTTAGTATCAGGGGCTATGGTGCCTGTGTGACTCACCGCTTTGCCTGCCTTGGTGAGCGAGAGACATGAAACCGACTGATGAGCTGTGGGAGCATGGAGTTCCTGTGATGTCAGGGATTCAGATCAATTTTAACACTGTTTGGTTAAATAAGAAAGAACTTCATAGTCCAAAGCAGCTGTCACTCAGTCAGAAAGGTTTGGAAAGGGCTGAAGAGGAGGCCCGTGTAAGTGGTTGCAAGATGGCGCTCACACTGCGGCGGCTTTTGGCTCATGCAATCACCCGCAGTGGACATCTGTGACTATGTGTCCCCCTTTCAGGCTGACAAAACCTGTTGTTAACTGTGAAGCCTAGACTACATGGTGGGAATGGATGCAAAAGTACAAAGGCTTGGGGGGAAAATAGCAGGATAATTTCCTTTCCCTGGTTGAAATTGTGAAGTAAGTGACCAGAGCCATTGAGGGAGGCAGGGCCTCTGCAGGGGCGGTGCAGGAGGGTCTAATAAACACGTCTAACAGGGAGGATGTGGAGTACCACCCCTGAAGAATCATCACCCCTATAGTCTGCTCTCTTCACTGAGCTCAGCATTTCCTGACTTGATGGTACTCATTGCCATCCAGCTTTGGCTCCCCTGGTTGATGAAGACCCTGCATCTCGATGGGCCAGGACTTAGATTCATTTGGGATCAGCTACTTTCCACTCTTCTGGCCTTGGAAGGCAACATTAAGTTTCAAACATCAGCTAGGCCTTATCAGGGTACATGCTGCTATATTTGGCTAAATCACTGTGTGTGTGTGTGTGAAGATCTGTTTCGGCAATGTTTGTTAGGTGGTGGAATTGTGTTAGACTGATTTTGGGAGTGGACAGGCACAGTGTGTGGAGGGGAGGAGGGATAAAGCAAATGAAATAAAACAAAATGTAAGATAAAATGAGAGCTGTTTCATGTCCTCTCTTCTGGGGGAAACGATATCACTGTGCTTTGAGGAGCACAGTCAGAGGACTCCCAACAAAGCTACCATGTGCCCCATACAGGTGCCTCAGTGCAGGTCAGAAAGTCTTCAAATTGCAAATTTTAAACACAAAACACAAATTTCTGAGCACTTACCACCTAGGGGACTGGATGCTTCCAACATCATGTACTTAAGGACATCTACACTGTCCATTTTCCTTACTAGAACACAGGATCTGAGGTAGAGTTACTCTATAAAGAAGCAGGTTTGTTTTGGCTCATACTTCCGGAGATGCCAGGGTGAGGGGTCAAATCGGTGATGCTTCCCTTGCTGACAGACCTCCCAGGTAACGGAGTGTTACGGGCTCTTACACAGCAAAGAGCAGGGAGCATGTGTTCTCACCCACTCCTTTTACAAAGCCACTAGAATTCAATCACAAGGACACCACCCCGATGACTTTATTTAATCCTAACCTCGTCCCAAGGGTTCACCTCTAAATACTGTCATCCAATCACATTTCCTTCTTTTCAACACTTCCAAAGGGAACTAAATTTTCAACACCTGAAACCTTGGAGATACATTCACTAGCATCTAGACCACAGCAATGTGCATCTTTCCAGCTAGGCAGGATCAAAAGTCCAGACAATGGCCCACCTGTGTCAATCCTATTCGTCATCGGAGTGGGGGGTATTGTGCGGGGGACTACA
Organism: Peromyscus leucopus; assembly: GCF_004664715.2. Lineage (NCBI taxonomy): Eukaryota > Metazoa > Chordata > Mammalia > Rodentia > Cricetidae > Peromyscus > Peromyscus leucopus. The sequence goes on along the minus strand of NC_051065.1, from coordinate 75,024,175 downwards.
CTACACTGGCAGGTGCTGGAGCCAGCAAGTCACACATTGTGGCAGGGAAGGCATGTAACCACCAGGTGGCGATATTGATGCAGAAAAGCTGGTATCTGATCTCAAAGTTCAGCAAAGGGACTGACTGACTAGGCACTGCCTTAGGAATTTGAAGCTAGTGCTGACAACGTCAGAGCTTCTCCCAAGCTGGGCACCCACTCTACTCTACCGATTCTATTTGAGTATCTCTTTTCTTAGCCTTCCCCGACAATTTAACCCCTCCTCCCAAATCTATGAGGTTTTCCTTAAAACGTTTCCATTCTGAAGCCAGACCCCAGAACAAACACCACAACGCATAATTTAAGCTTAAGTTAAATTTAAGTTTAAACACGTTTTATTTGACATTTTCTCTGAATTATTCACTGTTGACTAACAGCGGGTTGCCTACATTTCTTATATGCAAATTGCATGCCCACTGTGAAGACAGACTTTTCCCAGCTTGTGACAGATGTGTGGTGTACTAAACTGGACTGAAGGTAAGTATCGTCCATCCCTCCAGCACATGCCGTCTCGGGCAGAATTCTATATCCTGTGAGTGTCTGCTGAGCTGGTCATTCCTCAGAATACACCATAGTGAATTCATTTTAAAACAATTCTTTTGTGAATTACAATGTTACCTTTTCTTCAAGAGGGAAGCAAAGTTTCTGACTGAGGTAGGTATGCTTGTTATTTTCGTGTAAAGAATTAGCCCCTGGCTGCAGGCTATGATAGCAGGGGACATGGAACATCTCTAACATTTCTCAGAACTGACTGATATGTTGGCTTTATAATTGTTGATGCTGATGTTAACGCAAAAACATCTCTCACCTCAAAGGGAATAAGAGGCAGTTCATTCTGGAGACACATTTGAGTGACTCTGGCCTGGAGACATGAAGCCAGATTACTCCAGGTTCTGTGTTTCCCCATAGAAGCAGTTTCATGAAGTTGTATAGTTGCAGACTTAAAAAAGTTGTGAATTAAGCATTTAAAAATCACATTGATGGGACCATCAGAGAGGGAGGTTACAGCCAGGCAGATTGGCCTCCGAGGCTATCTGATGGCGTTTTTAGTCCTTTGGTTAGCAGATAATAGGATTTTATTAAGTTAATACATTTCAAAGGTTGTAATCTATTTATCAGATGTTAGGTCTGACACAGAACTGAGCAAGGAATGACTTTGTAGGGGGCCAAAGAAAGCCCAAGAGAAACTGTAATTAGACTCCAGACCTGCTACATTCCAAATTCTCCATAGTCACTGAAGTTGTACTCAGCCTTTGTTAACCCCATTTCTTTTCAAGAATTCTCCACCAGTTGTCATAAATATATTGTATAAAATCACAAATCTGTTTAGGATCATTTTAGAAATTGTTTGAAACTTTGTCCTAATCCTTAGTCAAATTCACTTAATTTTTTTTAGATGAAACTTAAGCCAGTATCTCCAATTGCATTCTAAAAAAGAGCCCAAACTTCCTAATTCTGTGTAACCTAATATATACTAATTAGATACACACTGAGGAATGACAGAAGGAAAAAGCAATTAAAGTATTTGTTTTCTACGATTAAACCATTATATTTCTATAAGACAGAAAGGTTTGCATGGACAGTGAGAACACTGAAGTTCATAACTTCTAATAAGTCTCAACTCTGAGCTGAGGCATTCAAGGTAGCATTGCTGGTGCTGCGTGGTGCATGGTGTGTGCAGTGCATGTGTGTGTGTGTGTGTGTGTGTTCAGAGCCAAGACTGTAGCGAATGACACAACACAATACAACATGCGTAAGCACTGCCAGAAATACCCAGGATTTGTTAGGAGTTTGGTTTTGAATTAGTGTTTGGTTTGTGCGCAACAGCCAAATTACTCTTGATTTTACAATCAGTTATGTGACCCATATGGGGCCATGGCTCACAGTTTAAGAATTTGCTGCCCATCTGATCATGAATAAACACACCTAGGACAAGCCCGAGGGAGTGTGGATGAAGGATGCTAGTGGGTAGTGGCCACCTAGAGCTTGAAACACAGGGAGAAGTGGACTGGAGGTGAAGTGGGAGTGGAGGAGAGGTGTTGGAAAGGTATGATGCTTTAAGGAGTGAATACCAAGATCCAGGTGAAAAGTCCTCTCAGCTAGTGGTGCTATGGCACATACACAGAACACAGACCAGCCCTCCCTGGCACAAGCTTTTTGTGTTGAGGCTGAGGGTGGCTTAGCTATCTCAGAACTGAGGTGGTCTCTACAGAGCTCTCCTTACTAATGGCAGGTACAGCGCTCATGTGTGTAGACTTGACTTTCACACTTGGGACTCCCTATACTCAACAGAGTACAGCTTTCCTCTCAATGGACTCTAAACCGAATGGTTTAGAGCCTTAATTATGCATGGAAATCACCTTTACCTTCCTTGGTCATATGCTCACTGCTAAGCAAGTCACAGGATGCCTATGGTGAAGTGGGATGCGATTATACAGGGCATGGCCACCAGGGGCAGCGGTTCATCTCAGAAACCCATCTATTACAGGACTGTTCTGTTTGTGGGAGACCTCACTATGTAATGTAGCGCAGACCGGACTGGGATTCAGATCCTCTTGCCTCAGGCTTGCTAGAGGTGGGATGAAAGATGTGTGTGGTCCCACTACTTGATTTTGTGTGTGTGTGTGTGTGTGTGTGTGTGTGTGTGTGTGTGTGTTTTGAGACGGGGTTTCTCACCAGGCTGGCCTTGAACTCACAGAAATCTACTTTCTTCTGCTTCCCAAGTGCTGGAATTAAAGGCACGCACCACTGCCCTCTTGATTCTTTATTATTTTAGTGATATAGAAGCTGCAAGATCCATAGCAGAGACTGGCCACTAGGCTTCTACCCTTTCTTAGTTTCTCAGAAAAGTCAGTATTAACGCACTTCCCGGGTGTTGGCTGCACCGTCTCAGCCAGTGCGTCCTTAGCTGTTCTTGTTTGTGTCTGTGGCCTGACCAGAGTATACCTGGGTGGAATGTTGAGAAGAAGGGGGAGGATTTCTGATTACTATTTTTTCTTTTGTTGTAAGATTTATCTTATTTTAAGTAGTGTGTGTGTGTGTGTGTGTGTGTGTGTGTGTGTGAGCATACGTGTGTCTCTGTGTGTTTGTGTGTGGGTTTGTGCATATGAGTTCAAGTGTCAACAAAGCTGGAGGCTTTGGATCCTCTGGAATTGGAGTTGCAGGCAATTGTCGTTTGCTTGACCTGGGTGCTGGGAACCTGTCTTCGGGTTTCCATTGCTAGGCTATAACACCAAGACCAAAAACAACTTGGGGGAAAAAAGGGTTTATTTCAGTTTGCAACTCTCAGTTTCATACTCCATCACTAAGTGAACACAGGGCAGGAACCTGGCGGCGGGAACTGAAGCAGATGCTGTGATGGAGGAACACTGCTCACTGGCTTGCTCCCCATGGCTTGCTTGTCCTGCTTTCTCATGGCACTCAGGATCACCAGCCTCGGGGTGGCATTGCCTTGGTGGGTTGGACCATCCCACGTCAATCATCAAATTAAGAAAGAATGCACTACAGACAGGATGACAGGCCAATCTGATGGGGGCATTTTTCTCAACTGAGGCTGCTCTTCCCAGGTGACTCTAGCTCATGTCAAGTGGACAAGGAACTAAGCAGGGCAGAGCCAAACTGGTCCTCTGCAGGAGAGTGAGATGTCTTAATTGCTGATTCATTTCCACATCCCTGACTTCTGATTTATTAAAAACAACTTTATTTAAGTATATAGGAAATTTTGCTCATCTTTAGAGCACATGCTAGTGAGGTTAGTATATTTATACATTTACACGGTCACCACAATCTAGTTTTAGAATAATTAGATCATGCTGAAGTTTCTTTGCGACTGTCTACATCCAATCTCTGTCCCTATCCCCAGTCCCAAATAATGAACTAGCAATCAGCTTTCTGACTATATAGTTTGGACTTTTCTAGAAAATTTTTAAATAAGTGGAATTTTGCAATATGTAGTCTTTAGCATCTAGCTTCTTTTACCAAGTGTTATGTTGCATAGTATTCCATTCAGGACTAGTTACATAATTTGTAGGACCAATTCAAATAGAAAATGCCAGACCCTTGGTTGAATTTAGGACAAGGTACCATAAAAGTATAGTGTCTGTGTTGCCCCATCTTCTGCAGGCTGTTTCTCAGTCTGTCATGGTGCTCACTGCTATTTAATCCGGTCTTACTTTTAGGCATGGTGATACTTGTGAATTGATTGCACTCCTAATATGGAGAGCTCCAGAACTTACCAAGCATGCATGACCTATCATTAGACCAACATGCTGTGGCTTGTTTGGGGCAAAATCAGTCAATCCAAGTATTTCTTGTTTATCTAAGGTATTTTCTCAGCCTTTTATGGGTAGCACTTCCAAAAAAAAATGGATCATCTATGATGGGATGTTCTAACAATCTTGATCTGACATTTGCTTATTTGCACAAGTTCAAGGTTAAATTTATTAAGGAAGTCAAGATGGTGATCACAGGAAATCAAGACCTAGGTGTGGGCATTTTTTTCTGGGTAAGTGGGTGGATGTGGCTTCACTGGTTGCCTGTTAAAGAAACTGGTCCTAATTCTGAATATTCCACCATTTTTATTGTCTATCCCATGACAAGCATGTAGGCTGTGGTTTGGGGGCCATTGTGCACATTGTTTGAGAGTCTTTGCCTGGACACTCATCTTTTTGGGGTACTCAGGAAGTACCTGGGTCACACTGCAGGCATGTGCTGAAGCTGTTGAGAAAATGCTGAACTGGCTGTGCCATTTTCCATGTCCACTAACAATTTGTGAGACTCCCTGCACACCTGCCCAACTCTAGTTTCTTTCATTCTGATTACAGTTGTTTTGCTAGTGGTGTGGTGGTGGTGTCTGGTTGTGGTTTTAGCTTAGGTTTTCTTACTGATCATGATACCAAATATCTTTTCATGCATTTATTTGCTTTCCCTATAGTTTCTGTCATGTACTGTCTATTTAAGTCTTTTGCCCATGATTTTGAAATTGGATTTATCCAATTTATCTTATCACTGAGTTACTACTGGCTTCTTTCCCTTTCCAGGGCATCCTTACCATATAATATCCACAAGGGTCTTTTCCCAGGACAGGATCTATCTTTTCATTTTCTGAATGATGGTTTTTGAAGAGTACAGTTTTAAATTTTAATGAAGCCCAGTTTGTTGGTGATTTTCTATGATTTATGCTTTGGATGACATTAGATTATCTCTTATTACTGTCCTTGGGCTAGAAATTGGAACCATGGTGACAGTTAGCACTGCATGTCTGATTAGGACACCAGGGGAGGTTTCTTTCTCATGCGTATAATATATTTTTATTAATTCTTTGAGAATTTCATACATGTATACAATGTATTTTGATTGTATTTATTCCCACTCCTCCTCCCTACTCATCCTAGATCTACCCCCTGCCTTCACACCTTTTTAAATTTATGTCCCATTTTCTTTTAATAATCCACTGAGTTCAGTGTATTTTCCCCCATATGTTCATGAGTATGTAGCAGCATAATTGCTACTAGTGTAGCATAGTCGATCTACCAGGGCTCACATCTTTAAAAAAAAAAAAAAAAAAAACTAACCCGTCTTGTCCCAGAAGCTGTCTACTGTCCATAGCTCCTCAACAAACAGTAGAGGATAGTGAGCCACTTCCCACTCCATGTTGGAATGTTGACAGATTTAATCTTGTACAGGCAACCATAGCTGCTATGGGTTCATGAGTGCAACACGCCTTTCGTGTCTAGAAGACACTGTTTCACCTGGTTCTGAGTTGGAAACATGGCACACTGAAGGGGCGTGGGTCTTAATTCTTGTTAGATGACTTTTGGGCATTCCAGATGACTGGGTAAACCAATATTAAAGGAGAGGTTGTTTAAAAATACGTGTGTGCACATAATATGACAAATATATGACATAGAAGTAGAAAGTTTTGTTTTATAAGATTTTATTTATTATGTATACAGTATTCTGCATTTATGCTTGCACACCAGAAGAAGGCACCAGATATCATTATAGATGGTTTGTGAGCCACCATGTGGTTGCTGGGAATTGAACTCAGGACCTCTGGAAGAGCAGCTAGTACTCTGAGCTATCTCTCCAGCCCCAAAGGGGACTATTTGGGAGAAGGAAGAGAACTCAAAAGAGGCAGAGAGAACAAGAGAGGGTAATTGTGGAAATAAAGACAAATATTTCAGTGTTTTTTCTCATATGTGGAATTTAGATTCTATCTGTCTGTCTGTCTGTCATCTACCCTTCCAGCCAGATGTGGTTGCTCACATCTGTAATCTCAGTACTCAGTATTTCAGTGGGAGGATCAAGAGTTTAAGACTGGCTTGGACCACACAGTGAATCTGAGGCCAGTTTGACTGACATAATGTATTTGATGCCATCCTGGAATACATGAGTCTCTCTGTGGTGGTTTGAATGAGAATGGTTCCCCATAGACTCAGGTGTTTGAACACTTGGTTCCCAGTTGCTAGAACTGTTTGGGAAGGATTCGGAGGTGTGGTTTTGTTGGAGGAGATATGGCCTTGTTGGAGGAAGTGTGTCACTGAGGGTGTGCTTTGAGGTTTCAAAAGACCCTTGGCATTCCCAGTTAGCTCTCTTTCTCTGCCTCAACGTTGCCGATCAAGATGTGAGCTCTCAGGTGTTCCTTCGCTCCACCATCATAGACTCCAAACCTCTGAAACCATAATCCCAATTAGATGCTATCTTTTATAAGCTGCCTTAGCCATGGTGTTTTTACAGAAATAGAAAACTAAGACAGATCTTGTTTCAAAAAAGAAAAACACAACAGAAGTTGGATTGGATGCTTTGACGTGCCAGTGTGTTTGACAAGCTCAAGGATTCACATGATGCCGAAGCAAAATGAGTAAGGATGAGTGAGTCAGGGGCTGACATCAGGAGGAGACAGCATTGTCACATTCTTTAGTTCTTGAACAGAATAAACGAGAACAAATTTGGCTCAACAATATCTACATTTTAAAGTGTTTTTAACTGAGATAAAATTACACTACTTTCCCCCTCCCTTTCTTTCTTCTAATCCATCCCAGTTCCCTCCCTCAGTTCCTACCCCTTTCAAGTTGATAGCCTTTTTCTTTATTATTGTTACATATATATGCACAGATGACTGCATTGGTCAACCCACGATAGAGGTTTCATCATGGCATCTTCATACATGTGCATCATTATACTTTGATACCTTAATATTACCTCCTCTCCCGTAATTCTCCCTTTTTCCAACTGATTCTTTGTCTCCCTCATATACTCCCAACTTCTGCTTTTTTATTACATGTATTCTGTTACACTCTGATGTATTTTTGCTGTGTATTTGAAAGATAAAAGTATAAAGAAAAATATCTCTCAAAAATCTACCATTTATAATAACTATTATGAACATTTTGAGTTGTTGGCCTCCTGAGACTTTATTTCATACATATATGAGCATAAATATCATGCTTTACAAATTTTAAATACATGGGATTGGGAATTTAGTCTAGCAAGCACAAAGTCCTGGTTTTGCTCCTTAGCTCAAAAAAAGAGGGGGGAACAAAATTAAATTACAACAAAAGACCACAAGGTAACACATTTCAACTATATATTGCAAAACTGAAATTGAACTGTACACGTATCACTTCACAGACTGCCATTTTAAAGTAATAATCACTTTCTAAAATCATTAACTTTCTTAGAAGATATAAGTTTTAGGGTTATACTTTAATTTCCTTTATATGATCATGGTATACTTTATTTAATGTCCTACTGCTCAGGTAAAAATTAATTTTTTTTATTAGACATCTGTAAAATGTTACTAGGATAACATTTTAAAGGTACATATGATATATTCAGTTATCAAAAATGTGCTAATCTTTGTTTTGCAAATTACAATTGAATTCATTCTTTCTTAGTAATTATAGGCTGCCACTGGAAGTGGGTTAGCTCTATTGAAAGAGATTTGATTAAAGCATGAAATTAAATAAAATTTAGTCTTGTTCCTTGTTGAGAACTTTCTTTTTATATGAACATTAGCTAGAGGCTATTTGTACTTTTACATTTAGTGTGTGCACACATGATGTTTGTCTATGATTCAAAAATGTAAGATTCCCATACCTTGCTTTTATTTCAGAAATGACAGGATCTGAGATTTTTTTCCCCCAATATTTTCCAATCATCCCAGTCTATGAAACAAATTCTAAAAGACTGATCCTTTCTCCTGATTGAACTGTGGAGCAAACAGAAAATGTTAACATGGTCACAGTGGCTAAAACTGTAGGTCCCAGAGGCTCCCACGCTGCCACGGCTCTCTAGCACTTGTGAAGTGCCTACTGCACACCAGCCTATTTTTAATAAAATAGTTTTAATTCCCACTCTAGCCCCACAATTTAGGCACAATTTCTTCCACTTCACAGCAACAGAAAAGGCTGAATCAATTCTCCAGGGCACATGGCGCCCAAGTGTAGCTGCCAAGCATATGGGTTTTTCATTATACAACACTGTTTTCTGATGACCAAGACTGCTACTCAAGTCGTTTTGAAGATTTTTAAATGGGCCTTCAGTGGCAAAGAACACATACACTTAGACCTGATGTGACGATCGAGTGCCCAGCCTCGTTCTGTCGTGGCTGTGAGTGTGTTCACTGCTTTGTAGTTGCATACTTATATTATGGACAGCACATTTCCTCAGGGCAAATAGAACATGCACATTTACAAAGGACTTCCCTGGAAGTGCTAGGAGATGGCTTATATAAACCTCCAGATCTGGTTACATCCTATAGATAAAGCTAAAGTTTGCAGCTGGATATTGTAATAACAGTCTAGTGGGGTCCCAAATGTGAAAATACTCAAAAATTAATAATTGAAAATAATGATTCTGTTATTATTTTTTCATCCTTACTTCTTTAACTTCACGCTTGATTCCAATTCAAGTGTGTGTGTGTGTGCTCACATGTGCTTGTGCATGTGTTATGTATGTGCATGCATGTGGACACTGGATGACACCTTGTGTACTGTTCCTCAGGCATATCACTATTTCCTTTTCTTTTTATTGGCAGGGTGTAGCTCAAGAGTTTTCTCTCCGGGTCCTGCCAAGCTCCAGCAGTCTGACAGCCCACTTATAAAATAAACACACAGACGCTTATATTATTTAAACTGTTTGGCCTAATGGCTCAGGCTTCTAGCTTTCTAGTTCTTACATCTTAAATTAATCCATTTTTATAAATCTGTACCTTGCCACATGGCTCGTGGCTTACCGGCATCTTCACATGCTGCTTGTCATGGCGGTGGCTGGCAGTGTCTCCCTCTGCCTTCCTGTTCTCTCAATTCTCCTCTCTGTTAGTCCCGCCTATACTTCCTGCCTGGCCACTGGCCAATCAGTGTTTTATTTATTGACCAATCAGAGCAATTTGACATACAGATTATCCCACAGCAGCAGGGTGGCTCACTAGCCTGGAGGTGGCTGGAGAGCTGGGAAGCACCAGGGATCTGTCAATCTTCATGGCCTAGTGCCGGAATTACAGTGCACACAGCTTTGAAAATGTGGGTCCTGGGGATCAGACTAGGTGCTGGCCTGCTTCTTTAGCGCCAACCTTGACTTACCTTCAGATATGTCTGTGCTTGGAGGAGCCTGAGAGCTCTGGCTGCCATGGTCCAAAGGAGGAAAGCATGTACAAGAGCGAGCCTTGTTTTTATCCCCTTTCAGCCCTGATGTTTAGGCTTCACTACTTTGTGGCCCCGTAGCTCTGTGCTTTACCAGTGGGTAGAACTGGATCTATATCTTGGCCATCTCTGGAGTTTGAAGCCATACAGTCTGTGTGGCGTAATGTGTGGCAATCTATTCTGTACTAGTAACGCTCAGAGTTTCAGGTGATCTGGTCCAATCCTAGACTGAAATCCACTACCCCCCCCCCCAATCTCTCATTTTCCTGGGAGCACTATGCAGTGTTGATTGTATCTAAAAAACAAACAAAACAGAAACAAAAGCAACAACAACAACAACGACACTTGATAGGATCATATTGCCCCAATTCTACTGCTTCTCAGTGGTTCAGGCTCCATCATCTCTCCTCTGTGGCTCCTCACTGGCTTCCAGTCATCTTTCCTCTATGCCTCCTAGCTGGCTTCCAATCTCCCAAGCCAGTTTCCTCATGGCAGCCCTGGGGAACTGAGCAAACATGAAACCATTTCCCTCCTCATACTCCTTGATTCGCCTTGCTACCCTCCCAATCCCTCTATTCTGTCTTTGTATCACTGCTCACAGTGTGGGATTACATGTCTCTTGCACCCTTAACTTCATGTGTGTGAATTTCATGCAGGCAGGGGCAGGCCTGTTCTGCAGTACTCGGTTAAGACCTGCTCTTACATCAGTTAGGAACCACGTCTCAAAGGCTTGTGTCAGATGGCTATGCAGCCTCTATTGGGTGCTTCAGACCGGATCTGCCATGATTGCTGAGGGCACTTGTGTTTGCAAGGAAGGCTGCTTTGTTACTTTCCTTTGAAATACTAGCCGGTGAGTGAGTTCATGATCGTCTTGAGTTTGTTGCCTTAGAATGTATGGTCTTGCCTGTGTTAGAGGAATGAAGGACAGTGAGGGTAAGAACTCCTCAGCTGAGGAATGGAAGTACCTGTCCCTTGCCCCTGCTCCCAGTGAGGAGGCAGGGAGGAAAGGAGGAGGTGAATGTTTAGCATAGGGACCTCCTTCCAGGGCACTGCTGTCCTTGCTTAGGTAGCTTAGCTGGAAAACCCCCACATTCAGCAGAAGTGATTTCTGGTTCTCTGGTTTTAGTTTCTGTCCCATCCATATTATTTCTAGGTAACCCTGAGTACTTCTGTTGTGGGGACAAAAACAAGCCTGGAGATCAATCCTGGCCCCATGCTCTGCTTCTGACCTTGTCCCTAGATCTGAAGTTCAGAGTAGAGTGACTCGTGACCTGGCACAGCTTCTCACACAACTGTAGATTATTTAACTCAGCTTACCAAAGCTAGTGGCAAGGAGTTAGACATCCAAACGCGTCTGAAAAAGGAACCAGACAGTTGTATTGAGGCCATGTCCTCGGGGCCTTGCTCGTCTATTAAGTAGTAATCTAACCCTGTGGTGATCCCAATTAATTGGATGTTTTTCCCAGTTCCCTTTAGATAATCTGAACCCGTCACCATGAGCCCATGAGCAATTTTAAATCTAGCACAGGAAAGGGCCTCTGTTCTTCCTCCTTTGAGTCTTGTAGTTCACAGCCTAGGCAGGAATCTACCCTTACAGTGAAGCAGGGCCTTGAAGCCAGAGCGATCTGGGGACAAGCTTGACTCAGCCACTCATTAGGTGGAACATGGACAGTTCGATTGCTCTCTGAGTCACAATTCATCAGCAACTCATTAGGGCGTCGATGTATGAGAGAGAGAGAGAGAGAGAGAGAGAGAGAGAGAGAGAGAGAGAGAGACAGAGAGAGAGACAGAGAGAGATATGCACACACAAACACACACGCACACATACACAGAGAGAGAGAGAGAGAGAGAGATGCACACACAAACACACACATGCACACATACACACACACATACACACACAGAGAGAGAGAGACAGCGACAGAGACAGAGAGAAAGACAGAGAGAGACAGAGAGAGATGCACACACAAACACACACACACACACACACACGCACACACATACACACACACACACACACACAGAGAGAGAGAGAGAGAGAGAGAGAGAGAGAGAGAGAGAGAGAGAGAATTTTTTGAAGAGTCAATAAATTACTAAAGGTATTTGACAGAGCCTAACAGAGAAAGGATGCCCATGTGATGACTTTCCTGTAGTCTTTCCTATCAGGGAAAGGAGGCCAAGCCTGGCTTCTGAATCCCTATGGTTGTTCCTGGAGATTTATTACCCTCTTGATTTAGAGGCAATTTTGTCAAGTTCTAATAGTGTCAGCCCTTCCATGTTCCTGTGGGAAGACAAAGGCCGGTTATGGAAGCTGATTTGAGATAATGAGCTGGAGCAAGGCTCTAAACTGAAACTTTTTCTAATCTATTCCCAGTTCATCTTTACCAGCTTTGGGCAAAGAGGGTGAGATGAGTTCAAATAATTAGACTCTCCCAAGCATCCTACTTTCTCCAGTAGGTTTAATCAAGTTTTCTCCTGAGCCCTTTAACAACAAAGGAGAAAAGAAAGAAAGCCTGGAAAGAGATAACCTTATTTTTCCCCGGGCTAAAGAAGTATGACGAATTGTTTTCTTTTTCTTATTAATTTTCCAAGTTTTCTTTTTAAAAGTTAACATTAATACATGCATATGATATGTTTACATCAAATCACCTCCATTCTCTCCAGTTCCTCACCTGTCCTCCACCACTTTCCCCTCTCAGCTTCCTATGTGTCCCCCTCATTCACACGTGTGTGTTGTAGAATATTATTTGAAGGTGTGTTACTTTTGTTTATGTTGCATTTGTTTAGCTCTGTGACGCTGTGTTACTTTGTCTGTCTAAAACACCTGATGGTCTAATAAAGAACTGATCAATAGCAAGGCAGGAGGAAGGATGGGCGGGGCTGTCAGGCAGAGAGAATACATAGGAGGAGAAATCGGGGAGAGAAGAGATCTAGGAGTGAGAGAAGAAGGACATCAGGGGCCAGCCACTCAGCTACACAGCCAACAATGGAGTAAGAAAGAAAGGTGTGCACAGACAGAGAAAAATAAAAGCCCAGAGGCAAAAGGCAGCTGGGATATTTTAGGTAAAGAAAAGCTAGCAAGAAACAAGTTAAGCTAAGGTCAGCATTTATAATTAATAATAAGCCTCTGTGTGTGATTTATTTGGGAGCTGGGTGTTGGACCTCCCAAAAGAGCAAAAATAAACAACAATGTGTGTTCTGTCTTTAGATACCCATTGGGTTCACTTAGTACTGCTTAAATGTATGTGGGTATAGGACCACCGACTGGAGCATGGGTAACCTCTCAGGGCCTGTATCCTGACTTTTGTAGAAGACTGACTCTTCCTCTTCCAGCAGCCATAAGTTGCCAAGAGTTCCTCAGATATGCATGGGACTTCATAACTCCTCCCCCATTCCTGCTGGGATTTTGGCTGGATCAATCTATGTTGGTCTCATGCATGCAATCCCAGCTACTGTGAGTTCATGTGTGCAAGGGTGCTGTCATGTCTGGCAAGCACTACTTTGCTGCAGATATCTACTCCCTCTGGCTCTTATAATCTTCTGACTCCTCCTCCATGATGATCCCTGAGCCGTGTGTGTGTGTGTGTGTGTGTGTGTGTGTGTGTGTGTGTGTGTGATATAGCTGTCCCATTCAGAGCCGAGCACTCCAAGTCTCTTATTTTCTACATGTTGTCTGGTTGTGTGTCTCTGTGTTAATTGCCATCTACTGTAAAAAGAATCTTCTCTGATGAGGGCTGAGAGATGCACTAATCTCTACTATAAAGATAAGAACTGGCCAGGCCTGGTGACACACACCTTTAATCCCAGCACATGGGAGACAGAATCAGGCAAACTTCTGTGATTTCAAGGCCAAACTGGTCTACACAGTGAGTTCAAGGTTAGAGCTATGCATTGAGACCCTGTGTCAAAACAAAAACAAACAAGCAAACTTAGGGGGCAGTTTATTACTATGTCCATTTAGCAGAATAATAATACTAATTTCTCCCTTAGGGCCGATGATCTAGTCAGTCATAAGGTTTGGGCTCAGTTTATGGTAGCAGGCCCAAGTTCCATCTCATGGAGCTGGCTTTAAATGTAATCAGAAAGTGATTGGTTACCCCTGTAACATTCATGACACAATTGCTCATCTGGGTAAGACTGCTGTCTTCCACCCCCGGCCCCCAGTAGTGTGTTGCTACCATTAGTATCAGCAGATAAAAGGCCTCACAAACTTTATGGAGTAATAAACCAGCAAATTAAGTTAAATATTGCAGTCCCTCTGAAGAAAAAGTGCATTGACACAAAGAAGCCAAAGCAGGGTGTGGGCCTCTCAAGGTCCTTCCAAGGTGGAACATACTAGATAATAAGCTCATGCATGATTGAAAGCAGGCACTGAGGGGTTTTTGTTGCAGAGCACAAGGCATACCTCGTACAGCAGGTGCTTCGTGGAAAATGACTAATGTAGACATGATATATTGCCCCAGAGGATTTCAGAATATTTTCATTTGTTAATTTTTTTCTTCAGTATGCAAGGGCTTAGCTCTTCCCTTAGCTTAGATTCTTCAAGACTACGACACTATTTATTCAGTTTTTCAGCAACCAAAAATTTATTATGATCCTATTATGTACAGATATTGAGTATGCAATAGTGACCAATAGATCCATGGCCTTGCCCTCATGGATCTCACAATGTAGTGGGGAAAAGTAGGGCTTGAACAAATGAAAAGAACATACATGTGTGTTGTGTTTATAAAGGAAAGTAAGTCTTGAGGCACTGAGAATTCTTACATATGATTCGAGACCTGGAGAATTAATAGTAACTAGGCAGGCAGGGTGGAGATGGAGAATGGGTATGTTCCATCAGAAAGAACAACATACAAAAGACCCTGAAGAGGCAGAGAGCTTGGCTTGTTGTGGGAGAGGGAGAAGACTGGTCTGGTCACAACATAATGAATAGGGTATAGGTAGTAGGATGAAAATCACACAGAAGGTAGAGGACAGGATCTGTGGAGACCTGGAGGCTGTGATCGCGAGTTTGGGTTTCTGAGAACAGCTGGGAGACATTGGAATGTCTTAAGAGGGAACAATAGACCAAGTTTTGTGTTTGGAGATGTCTCTGGCTTTATTCAGAGAGTGGATTAGAGGGAGACAAAAGGGGAAGCAAGGGATTAAACTAGAGCCTCCCTAAGACAGCAAGGCTTGCCATCAGAGTGGCCACAAAGGGAAAAGGACCCAAAAGCACAGCACCAAGTGAGCATGAGGTTGTGAGCCTCAGAGCTGCTATAGCTGTGAAGAGAGCCAGAGAGCTCTACAGCGTCTGCTGAAGATGATGTGTACAGCAAGTGGACAGTTCCACTCCTGAGAATATGTCCAAGACACACGCCTGCATGTGTGCACCAATAGATGGGTCAGGAAGTGTGCATGGTCTATTTATAGTAGCTCTGCCTTAGTTAGGGTTTCCATTGCTGTGATAAGCAATGTGGTTAAAAGGAACCTGGGGAGGAAAGGGTTTATTACAGCTTAGAACTCTCAGGTCACACTCCATCACTGAGGTTAAGTCAGGGTAGGAACTCAAATAGGGAAGAAGATGCAGAGGCCATAGAGGAAGGAATACTGCTTATTACTCCTCATAGCTTACTCAGTTTGTTTTCTTTCTGTCTGTCTTCCTCCTTTCTCTCTCTCTCTCTCTCTCTCTCTCTCTCTCTCTCTCTCTCTCCCTTCCTCCCTCCCTCCTTCTCCTTCCCTCCCTCCATTTTTTCCTTCCTTTTCTTTATTTTTTTTTAAGACAGGGTTTCTCTGTATAGTGCTGGATGTCCTGGAACTAGCTCTGTAGACCAGGCTGGCCTTGAACTTGTAGAGATTCACCTGCCTCTGATTCTGAGTGCTGGGATTTTAGTTGCGTGCCACTACCACCCAGATTTCTCAGTTTGGTTTCTAATAGGACTCAGAGTCACCTTCCAAGGCGTGGCCCTATCCTCACAATGAGCTGAGGCCTCCCATATAATCATGAATGAGGAAAATGCCCTGTAGTTCTGCCTACATCCAGGTCTTATGGATTCCTTTTCTCGATTGAGAGTCCCTCTTCCTAAACTTGCCATTCTGTCCAGCTTGTATCAAGTTGACAGAAAACTAGCCAGCACAAGCTCAAACCAGAACCAACGTAAATAGTCACCATTGGGTGAAGAAATAAATGGTGGTATATTCACCCGTAGGAGGGCAATCCTGGAAAGGAACGAACTATTTTTAAAACATGGATGTGTCTCACAAACATAATTTTGAGTGACGGAGGTAGGCACCAAAGAAACCACATTGCATGAGTCCACTTACATTATTTCAAAGCAGAGAAAATGGGTATATGGGGGTAGAAAACCAGGCAGAGTTAGCTTTGGGGTGATGGTGAGGGTCTGAGGCAGGGGCTAAAGGGGTTGGATTTGAGCTATGTGTGGTTTGGGCTGTGAATATGAACCAAGCTGGCACTTAGGACTCAGGGACTTTTACATATATTTGTTAGGCTTCAACAAGAAGTTTCTTAGAGAGAAAAAAAAAAAAATAAGACAAAACAAAGAGTAAGAGACTGGCAGTAGTCCATAGAGAAATAAATTTGTCTTGGGCAAAGACAATAGTAGCAGGAGCAGTCAGAACCTGTCAGCCCACTATTTTGGTGTGTTCTCTCTGTAAAGACAGTCAACCATGCCTGAAAGTACCTTTTAAAAATTGTATGACTTATTATTGAATGTGTGCAGACTTTTTCCTCATCATCATTCTCTAAATAATATAATATTATTTGCATGTCCTTTACTGTACTTTAGTTCTCTTTCAAGCACCTGGATTTAACTCAGAACTTCACACACACAAGCAAAGAGCTCTTCCACTGAGCCACATAACTCAGAGCTTCACACACACAAGCAAAGAGCTCTTCGCTGAGCCACAGAACTCAGAGCACTAGGAAAGTCCTCTTCCGCTGAGCCACATAACTCAGAGCTTCGCACACACTAGGAAGTGCTCTTCCACTGGGCCATGTCCCAGCCTCTTTTTCACTCACTATGTAACCCAGGCAGATCTTAACCTTGTGATCTTTCTGTCTCAGTCTCCCCAGGAGCTGGGATAGCAGGCCTGCATCTAGAGCTGATTTAAAGCACTGATGACATCTATAGGTTAAATGCAAACACCTATATGGCATTTTACTCAAGGGACTTGAATCTATATGGGTTTTCTTTTCCTGGTACCAATCTTCCTTGCAGAGGGAAGGCTGATTGATGAGTCACGTGTGTGTGTGTGTGTGTGTGTGTGTGTGTGTGTGCGCACATGTATGTGCATGTGTGTCTCATGAGTGGGTGAGGCAAGGTAAGTGGGAATGAAGATGACTTCTACTATATTTCCCCCATATCATTAGGGTACATTTGTGAGATATCTATGCTTATAACAGATCTCACTGGTGCATGGGGCACTAGACTAGTGCACTAGACCTCCGTTGCCCAGTTGAGATCATTACTTGAGTATCATCTGTCTCATTTTTTCCTCTATGTTCTTCACATCAGCAGGACACAGGATGCTATTGCATCTGTGTTATCAGGTGTTCTCTTGGTACCTTTTATCTACAGCTGCTCACCATGTTGATCTGTGCCTATGTGTAGCAATGTGGGCCCAGTAGTACTCTATGCTCCACTTCCAGGGTCTCTCCTCTCTGTTCCCTCTTAAATTTACTCTGCTTGAGGTTTTGCCTTTTTATTTTTGCAGAAATTATACTTGTTACAGTACCAGATGACCTGACTATTGCTGTATCCAGTAGGCAATTATTAATCCTCTTGCTATTTGACCTGACAGGTGTTTGATATACTTGACCCACTTCTCTCCCTCACTTGGTCTCTTGGTTCTTCCCTGGCTGCTTACAATCTCCTTATCACATCATTCCTCTTCTCCAGATCTAGTAGTCGTGGTCATATGTCCTAGAGCAGTGGTTCTCAATTTGTGAGTTGAGACCCTTTTGGGGGTCACATATCAGATATCATGAATATCAGATATTTACACTACAATTCATAACAGTAGCAAAATTACAGTTATGAAATAGCAATGAAATAATTTTATGGTTGGGGGTCACCACACCATGAGGAATTGCATTGAAGGGTCTAAGCATTAGGAAGGTTGAGAACCATTGTTCTAGAGTTTAGACTTTGGTCTTTGCTTGCTTTGGGATATGTATAAGTGCAACTGTGTGCATACATGGGTATGGGTGCACATGTACCTTTGTGCACATATATGTGAAGGGCAGAGGTTGATATTGGGAGTCTTCCTCTGTTACTCTCCATTCTCTCTCTCTCTCTCTCTCTCTCTCTCTCTCTCTCTCTCTCTCTCTCTCTCTTTGGTGGCAGGGTATCTCAAACTCATATTCCTCTGATTGATTGGTGAGCCATCAAGCTTCAGGGGATCCACTTGCCTCTGCTCCCATAGTCCCAGGGTTATGGATGTGTGCTGCCATACTAGGCTTTTTATATGGGTACTGAGGGTCTGAACACGGGCCCTTATAATTGTAATGATGACCAGTTTCCTGGGTACACTCAATCCAAGTTGATAACCCAGATCCACTTGCATGGAGGCAACCCAGGAGGAGACAGAATACACGGCTATGCAAGTCTTCCTTCACTCTGGGTGAAATGGGGAGACCCTGAAGGGTTTGGAGCCCCAAAGAGAGAAAACATGACTTAGCAGGCTGCTTGGTCAAGAACTGATCATTTACAAATGACTATAATAACTCAAACAAGATCAGAGTGGCAGATTGTACAGCAGGTGCTTTACCAACAGAGCCATCACCTCAGCCCCTAGACTTTGGTCCTTTGTTCTGTCTCTGTTTAGTTCTATTGATCATTTCACTTAGTATCATGACTTTAAAAATCATCTATCTATCTATCTATCTATCTATCTATCTATCTATCTATCTATCTATCATCTACCTATCTATGTAACTATCATCTGTTTCTCCACCCATCCATCTATATGTCTGTCTGTCTGTCTGACTGCTGTCTGTCTATCTCTGCTAGTGACTCTATATTTATATCTCTAGCCCAGAGCTCTTTCCTGTACCCAGTTTTGTGTGTGCAGCTCTCTGTTAAACATTGGACAACATTTGATGTATGAATGTCTAAATGACTGCTTTCCTTGACCTTGGACTAAGCAGAACTTTTGTTTCTCACTCCCAGAGCCTGCTTACTCCACGGTTTTCTCCAGTTCAGTTTTGGAAATTCCACCCTTCTACATTCTCAGGTCAAAAGTTTTGAAGTCATCTTTGATCTCTCTTTTTTCTCTCCTAGCCATATCTGACCTATGAGTATATTCTGTTGCCTCTTCCTTTCAATTTCAATTACAGTCTACGGCCATACCACCCCATGCCCGACATCGTCAATTACAATGACAGTCTAATTACCTCCCTCCATCTCAGCTCTGCCACTCTGATCTTGTTTGAGTTATTATAGTCACTTGTAAATGATCAGTTCTTGACCAAGCAGCCTGCTAAGTCATGTTTTCTCTCTTTGGGGCTCCAAACCCTTCAGGGTTTCCCCATTTCACCCAGAGTGAAGGAAGACTTGCACAGCCGTGTATTCTGTCTCCTCCTGGGTTGCCTCCATGCAAGTGGATCTGGGTTATCAACTTGGATTGAGTGCACCCAGGAAACTGGTCATCATACATTTGGCTGTTTCTGGAGATAATTGGCATGAGTGGGAAATGGGGAAGACCTGCTTTGAATGCGGGCAGCCCAAATGCAGCAGAAACCAGATGGAGAGCTTGCTCGACAACTCTTGGACAACTCTGGTTTTATTTTCCTCTTTATGCTATCACCATTGCCAGTGGACATCAGACTCCAGATTTTTCAGCTTTGGAATGTGGACTTGCACAACCGACTCTCCAGGGCGCTGTCAGGCCACCAGCTCTAGACTGGAGATGGATCCCTTGTTCTTCTTATTCTGAAGCTTCCAGCTTCTTGCACTGAACAGTCACTCCTCTGAATTTCCAGTTCCAGTGTGAACTGTCAGCCTCTAATAGTGCAAGCCAATGTAATAGATTTTCTTTTATAAATTTGTGTAGTACATATAGATGTATTCTGTTGGTTCTATTTGCCTGGGGAACCCTAATATAACCTCTTAGACCCTGAGTCAAAACTAGCGGGTTAAACATTGGAAGGTGGATCAGTGGCTACCTCTACAGGTATTTCTGAGGCCTATGGTATGTGGTCTTCTATGTGTTTGTTTTCCTTCGAACCCATTTTAACTCTATCTTTATTTTTCTCCTTATAGCTTATATACACCAGCAAAATCTTTCAGGCACTGTAAAAATTATAATGTGTTTACATTCTGTTTTTCAAGTGACTGATTACAACCAATACAATCAAGTAAAAAACAACATGTTTTCCATATCCCTTAAATGATTAAACATTTTACGTATTACAGTTGAAAAACCCACATACATTCATATCCAAAGAACTTGTTATAGATTAATTGTGCAGGCTAGCATGATATTCTTCTCAGTCAGGTCTTTTGCTGTCAGGCTGTGTTTTGCAGTTACAAAGAAAGGGTCAATTATTTTATGACTTACCTTGAAAGGTAATCTTATAAGGAATCTTAAAGTAATCACAAACTTTGTATATGAAAAAGAATCAGTCAGCTCTACTTTAAATCTTTAGGGTGCATACCCACTCATCAATAGTTATTATATCAGGAGGTTGAGGGCAAAAATGGGTACAAGGAATTAATCATCACCTTTGGTCATTAACTAATTCCAGCAAGAGAGGCATGTCAGCTAGTAATAATTGGGCTGCTTTGTTCTTGTTCCCTGACCTTAGGAGGTCCTCATTCAACCATGTGCCTTTTGAAACTTTGGATTGTCTCCTTGGGTTTTTCACCTCAAAGCTATTATCAAAACATCTAATCTTACTTTAAGTTATTATAAGGCTTTTTTTTCAGCTATTATGCACTCCGAAACCTGTGAACACATCGCCCAACATTAAGGTTAAAAGAATTTAAACTAGCTGGGCTACTGGGACTCAATTGATTTTCTTAATCATTAACCTAAGACACTGTCTGTATGGCTCCTCAATAGAAACTCATGTGTTCTAGCTGTGTGACACTTCCTTGTATTTATTTTTATTCATCAAAACTCTGTATAAACTAACATTATTATTATCAGTTAGACAGTACAGATTGGTCAGAAGGCATGTCTGGGGGGGGGGGTACTTTCTTCATTAATGATTGATGTGGCAGGCCCAGTCTTCTGGGGGCATTGCCACCCTGGACAGGTGATCCTGAATGATAAGAGAAAGTAAACTGAGCAAGCCATGGGCAGCAAGCCAGTGAGCAGTAGTCTTACATGGCCTCTGTATCAGCTCCTGCCTTGAATTTCTGCCTTGACTCCCCTCAGTGATGGAGTGTGACTTGAGAGCTGTAAGTTGAACACACAATTTCCTCCTCAAGTTGCTTTGGTCGTGATGTTTATCACAGCATCAGAAAGCAGACCATGACCGTAGACAATTCAGTTTACCCCTTCTGAGGAATGGGGCTAGTACTAAGACATTCTTCCATAGAAAGTAAGGATGAAGTAGGTTAGAACACACAAAGGCACCTGCCTCGAGTGAGCATTCAGCGAATCTGGCCATCATCACTAATATTCCTGTCTTCCTTTCCTTCACTTTGTCAGATGCATGCCACACAATACACACTTGATCCATCTGATACACACAGGAAAGGCTGATTGTGGGAGTGAAGGTCTAGATGGAGGCAGAGTAAGGAGGAGGCCTTGTGGGCTGTAGGAAAGGTATTTTAACAACTGATGGGATCTTAAATGGGCCTTATAGAGTTAGTAGCATATGGATAGATGGGTGGGTACTTCAGCAAGCATTCAAAGAAAGAACCTTGTTCTCTGAAAGTTAGACCATTTGCTAAATATAGAAGCTGAATGTTAAAAGTAATTAGCATTAAGCTGATTCCCTCTCAAGTTAGTAACAGGCTTTCTATCAAAATTCCATTTCTCTCCTTCCTCGTACCTTCTGAAGTGTTACTAAGTGTTTTGCTTTAGGACTTTAATAGATTTTAATTATTGAAAGGTGCACTTGAAAAGAAAGCAGGAAGAAGTAAAAAATGTTCTGTGACTCCTGGGCATCTATTCTATGCTTCCTGGAGAAATCGACACCATCTGACGACATTCCAGCAGTAATGGGAGAGGATTAATGATTGTAACCCCTTGATCCCCATCCCCATCCAGTGTTACTTTTCTCTTTGTGAGTCACTCATTCTTCCTTTTGGAATGCACCTGCACTGTCTTTTGGTGAATCAAAGGTAACCATGCATGACTCTGACCTGTAATTTTTTTTAAAAGTATAGGTATTAGTTTTATTCACTTAATTTTTAAAATAAGAATCTGAATCATGATCAGAATTGTCATAATTTTCTTGGAAATTTTTATTCTTCTGTCATTAATCAGTTGTCCCTTGGCTGGCAGGAGCTAGGGTTTCCCAGAGAAGAGGAATCAGAATTGGACTGTGAAACTTACCCTTGGTTCTCTCTTCACTCTAAACACAGCCTCCAGGGCAAGACAAATCTGGCTTGAATTAGAACTGCCACTCTGTAGTGTGTGGCCTGGGCCTGTGGCAGACCTTTGGTTTTTGACATTCACTATAAACAGAGATTGTGATATTGAATTCACCCATGGTGATGAACCCATGGGGGGTAGAGCTCTGGTGCCCACTCAGCAGACCTCTGTGCTTAGTATGTGCTCTGGAAATGCTTCATTCTCTGCCCTGGCTGTTCCAAGTTGTTCGCCTAAGATGCTCAGTGTGTTATATGGAGGGTGAGATGTTCCTTAAACTTACTTAAATTGAGTTGAATGTGTGAAAGTTAGAATATAGCTGAGATGCTTTTATGCATGTGTGTGAGAATGAGATTGTGTGTTTGTTGTGGGGGTGGGTTGGGCAAGTCAAGTAAATATACAACAAAGTATACAAGAAAATCCTCTTTTTATAAAACCTCTGATATTTGTGAGAGACGTGATATTTGAAATTCAAAATATATATGCAATTTAAGCACACTAAAAGTATAGATTGGGTGGCTTCAACGAGACACAAACCTTTGCAAATGTTACAGAATGTTACTACAACAAGAATTTAGCAAGCCAAAAAATCTGTCAGCTGGTAGGCCAGTGAACTGCTGTTTAGCAAATTCATATTTATCCAATTGGCCTCAAATCAACTCTCTTGGACCTTTCCTATTCTGGCCTGGTGATGAGGAGGGAGTTTGCTGTATGCCAGAACCATGGCATGCGAGGGAGTCATTACTTGATCCATTTATTTTTGGACTTTGTGGTAATAGAATGCATGATTGATTTTTCCCCTCTTCCATGTTTAAGGTGATGTAAAATCTACAAAATGATGAGAAAACAGTTTTGTCTTAGTTACTTTTCTAGTGTTGTAAAAGAACACCATGACCAAAGAAAACATATGAAAAAAGGCATTTAACTGGGGCTTGCTTACTGTTTCAGAGCATGAGTCCATGATGGTGGAGAACATGGCAGCAGACAGATAGACATGGCATGGGAGCGGTAGCTAAGAGCTTACATCAGATCCACAATCAGAGAGAGAGGGAGGGAGAGGGAGAGAGAGGGGGGGAGGGAGGGAGGGAGAGAGAGGGAGAGGGAGAGGGAGAGAGAGGGAGAGAGAGGGAGAGGGAGAGAGAGGGAGAGGGAGAGAGAGGGAGACGGAGAGGGAGAGGGAGAGGGAGAGGGAGAGGGAGAGGGAGAGGGAGAGAGAGATTGGGCGTGGTATGTATTTTTGAAACCACAAAGCCCACCGGCCCAGTGATACACCTCTTCCAACAAGGCCACACCTCATTATCCTTCCTAAACAGTCCACCAACTGAAAGCCAAACATCCAAATATGTGGACCTTTGGGGTCCATTCTCATTCAAACCCCCATGCTTTTTAACTCACGTAAAATTAGTGCACTCCACACCGACTCCAGAAACATGTCTGTTGGAACAAGTCCAGTTTAGAATTCCTTTCTTCACTTTCTGACTACACACACAGAGAGGTCATTGTGGGGAGGAAGCCCATATGCTAGGCTTGCTGAAGGCTGTGTTCAGTTCCTGCTGTTCATGACCTCTTGGCCTTGGAAGCTTGGTCATATAACTTACCCTCTTTAAAATTGTTTGTCCACTTGGAAAATGACAGTCCCTCATATCTACTCACCAAGTTGCGGCAAAGGAGTTTCCATGACAGAGTTTGGCCTGTATTTCTACTCTTCTCCTCTGGACCAGTGCCCTCAGGACGTAGGAATCTGCATCATGTGGGACCATTTCAGAACTCTGGAGGAGGCTCCCTTGACTTTCCTAGCCTGTTTGCTTTTCAGGGATGGCTTGCTTTCTTGCCCAGTTGGTAACAGTCCTCTTACATGCTATACAGGCAGACAAGGGTCTGTAGCACCAAGGGGACAGATGCCACTGCCTTGGGCGCACTGGGTACAAGGGCAAAGAGGTTGTAGAAGGCCTGCTATGAAGGAGCCAAGGAAGCCCAGGAAGGTGAGAGTTAGGCAGAGACTAGTCAGCTATATTAGACACTGGAGAAGAACTACCCTGAGGGGTGCTCTGGCTAATCACAGATGCCCACAAACCCTGTTTCTTTTCTTTGCCATAGAGACTGGCACTGGGAAGGCAGAGGAGGGGAATACCCAGCTAGAAACCGCAGAGAAACAGGCAGGTGCTGGAGAACAAGGTAAGTAAGCCATGTTTCCAAATTCCCTAGGTGTTCTTCCTAAGTCTGAACTTGAAGCAGCCCTTGGAGGGATGAAAACTAGAGACGAGGTGTACCGGCGCCGACTGCGGGCACTGCAAAGGAATGACGGGGGTCCTCATTCCTGAGCCTCAGTCTCTGGTCCCTGGTGCTGGTCAAGCAGGGTCCTGAGGACCTTCCCTGTCCTTCATGGGTTCTCAAGCTCCTGGGACTGAGCAGTGTTGCTCTCCCAGCCAGCTTTTGGGCAACACGGGGCGCCTCATCGAGGAGCTCTTTGAGGTCCCTTTTTGTGGGATGATATCTATCCACGGTGGGACATCTCAATGGCCTCATGGCCAATTGCATCCTGGTTTCCGGGCTACTTTTATGCCCCTGAGGCGTATCAACTTCCACTTGCTCGCTGTTCCTGATGCGCCCTTCAGTGCCTTTCTGCTGCCTTTCTGGGAAGTCACTGTCCTATGAGTTGTGTGCTGTGGACTTTTGCTGTCAGGTGTCTGTCACTCACCACCCACCCCAGTGGTACCGCTGTAAGCTCAGCTGGGGGTGCTCTGGCCAGTCGGTGGGAGATGGGAGGGACGAGCCTGTGTTTTCCAGCAGAGGATCTTGATGCTGTTAGGCAGAGATGGCTCAGGGAATGTTTGTAGGGAGAACCTGGTGACTGCATTTGGAGCACGGAGTCAGGAGATTTGGTTCCTTGATCAGTACACTATGCACAATTTAGCCCTAGCTCTGATGCCTGGGCTCTGTTGAATGCTGCTACAGACTACACTATCTAGTTGTAACCACTAGGGTTATCTATTTCTCCTTCTGACCCTATCTTTTTTCTTTTTCATGTAAAATTTTCCACTCTTACAGGCTACGCTGTCAAATGAGTTGCGTGGAAGTTTTCTGCAGTGAGGATTGTGTGAAAACAGCAGGGCTGTGTCTGGCATGGTCACTGCTGATTTTTCTTTCTTTTTTTTCTTTTTAATTTTTTTTATCAAGTGGTCACTATGTGCCAAGCATTGTCCTAAATACCAATCACACTGAGTTCATTTAATGCTCACAATAGTCCCATGAAGGATGGTTCGTTCCCATGAGGATGCAGGCAGAGTCCAATGTCATGAATTAGCAGGCTGCTTGAAGAATATTTGTGATCTCCTGATAGCATCCCCATATGAATGAGACGAAAATGACTTGAACTTGGCTGAGGAAGAAGTGGCATTAATTAAACCAAAGAGGAAAAACAAAACAAAACACAACAGGAAAAGAAAAGAGCTGCAGCTTTCTTCTGCCTCTTACCACTCTTATCTGCAAGGGAGAAAAATGCAAATGTTATCTTTGTGTCAGGAAGTGGCCCTGGCTGGACCACTCCACCCCCTCCAACCTCCCCTTCCCCCACCCCCTCCCACCCCAGGGCCTGGCTCCAGCCACATCCTGAGCTCTCCACTGTCTTCTCAGAACTCTGCCTGTGGGCTGGCCCATCAGGATTATGAACCACCAAAAGCAGGGAAGTAAGAGTCCTCTTTGATTCTGACCCTGCCTGAGCCCAGCAGGTTGACCTGTAGCTTTCACTCTGGGCCTCTGGGTACCCTTGGTCTGTTCTCCTTGTCTTTCCTTTCAATTCTTCTAGACAGTTGTATCTCTATCCCATTTCCTTAGAAGAAACCCTTTTGTGAGGCCTGGGAGCTTCACATGGCTACCAGGGAAGGTCTCCTGCATGGCTGCTGGCTTCTGGGTGAGTCATCTCCTAATTCTTTAGGTTTCCTCGTCTCTGTGTAGCAGGGTGCTGATAGTGACCATTGCTAGGGTTCTGTGTCATCCTGGAGATGTGAGCAAACCCACCTCACGCGCTTGGGAAGATGAGTAGCAGGGAGGCTTAGGGATGCCTCAGGCCTTCTTCCTTTCAGGGACAGAAAGGCAGCCAAGTTCAGGGGTGCCATTCAGGGGTAGAAGTGGGTGGAGAAGGATTGAGAGCTAGCTTCTGGTCTCTCACGAGGACCCATCTCTTTCTTCTTTGCTTTATTTTAAAAGGAGGGGATTGAGAAAAATAAGAGTGGGTGGAAGGGCCGTTTTGCTGAGGATGTTTGGAACCTTACACCATCTCAGAAGACAAAAGACAAGAGTGTATAGTGATGGAGCCAGGGAGGACACGGACCTGGCTGTGTGGAGAACTTACTTCCACCTAGGGAAGCTGGCCTGGGGTTCCCTATGTATGCTCTGGGAATGTTGGGAGGACTAAATGATGCTCTCTAGGTAGAAGAGTCTGACATAATGGCTAATGAAGGAAGTTCAGACTTTAGTCTTTATCCGCTGAAATAAAATGACAACAGACAGATCAACAGGGAAAACCACAGAATGAGCATGGGTCACAGAACACAAGAGACTTTACTTCAAGGATCCAAAGACACAGGGTCAGTTACTCATTTTCTATGCATAGGCTGGCTGATGCATAGGAAATCATGTAGAAATGTGGCCGGACCTCTAATCTAACAGTAGACGCTGCTCAGACTGTTCGTCTCGATCAGCGGTTCTCAGCCTGTGCATAATGACCCCTTTGGGGTTCGAATGACCCTTTCACAGGGGTCACATATCATATCCTACATATCAAATATTTATGTTAAGATACACGACAGTAGCAAAATTACAGCTATGAAGTAGCAACAAAAATAATTTTATATCGGGAGTCACCACAAATGGTTACAGCATTAGGAAGGTTGAGAATCACTGGTTTAGATGTTTTGAGGCCATTTTGTGCAGCCTTCCTCCCTCCCTCCCTCCCTCCCTCCCTCCTCCCCTCCCTCCTTCCTTCCCTTTCTTCCTGGTATAAACAGGATTCTTTTGTAATCAGGGTCATATGACAGTATCAGACTAGAAAGTCCGAATTTTTGGTCAACCCTCGCACAGAAAATCCAGGGAAAGTTTGGGTACTGATTCTTAGGTTGTATTAGTAGTCCTTGCGGGACTTCCTGTCTTCCATGATCAATTCTGAGGAAGAGGAATCCTAGTTCCTGTGACTATCAAAGGAGTGCAAGGTGAGAGACAGGAGACTGCGAGGCAGAGAACTGCTTCCGGTATCTCTACTCAAGGAGGTTACATGGTGCCTGACCGACCAGAAACAGACAGAAACCGCTTCAGCCAATGGCCCCAAACGGGACCACAGTACAGACCTTAACAGGAAGCCATTGACACTGAAGAAAAATCTCACGAGACCACTGGTTTGTCTTATTTCATTTAACTCCTGATTGAATGAATACCCCTTTACCCTTTTCTGCTCTGTATTCTTACATTTCCATATGCAACACAGGTCTATTGACGGGCGGTTTGCTTGAGCTGCCGAGTGTTCGAATCGATCCCATAAGCACATGCTAATTGCCGAGTGTGTTTGAGTCAGTTCCTTAAGTGTGTGTGCCTCGTGCTAGCTGTGTGTAAACCCCATTGTTGTGAAGGATGGCCCTGAAATCACAGGAGGATAAAAGGAACTACCTCACCTTCCACTTCCACTTCTTCTTTCTGTTGGCTTGAGAGGCACTGTGAAGGAAAGTTGGTCCCCAGATGTATGTGCAAGCGCTTAGCGCAGTGGAAAAAGTACATTCTGGCAACTTAAATACCTGACAAATGCATCTCAGGACTACACCGTCGAGACTCCCACCTGCTGCCAACTATAACTACTCTCTTTTATCATGATAATACATTCTCCGACTCTCTGGCAAAGTTTTTTGGGCAGAAGTGTAATCAACATCTGGAAAAATTTGCTTGTGATTCTGAGACTTCAGTCATTTGTCAGTGTAGAGACTGTGATTTCCCCCGCACAGTAAGAATTTGTAATTTAGAACTTTAGTCACACAAGTCTATAAGTCCCACAGGTCTTTTAGTACTAGCTTACTTTGTATGAGGAGCACGCACACCTAATGGCTTGTTAATTACTGATGCAAAGTGTCAGGTGTGTTGATGTGGCAGTAAACATCTCCACTACGTAGTGACATAATGCGCAAGAATGAAGCCTCCCCCCCTCCCAAAAAAAAGCAGGAGCCTAGAGCGTTGAGATGACAAATGTGATAACCAAGGACAGTCTTATCCTGAGGCACGGAGGATAGTTAGAGTACATATTTGACAGGGAACACTGACATACTAATTTATGTGTCTTCCTTGTCTTCTTTTTCATAATGCTGGGCATTGGACCTGAGGCCTGGTAAATGCTAGGCAAGCATTTCACCACTGAGCTACATTGTTAGCCCTCCAATGTCTCTCTAAAGCCAATGCCAGAAACAGAATATTCATGTATTCATGTATTCATTCATTCATTCAGTAAGCATTGATTCACCATCTATATGGGGCTATGGATCTTTCTACATATCTGAAATACACAAATGAACAAAATAATTATAAGTGCCAAGAAACTTACATAGTCTAGTGAGAATATGCTTTGATCTGGCTTAAGATGGGTTATTTCAATATTTAGTTTATGTTATAAAATGTTTAAGAACAAAAGCCAATACTCATATGGAATGAGAGCCGAGTGGGGAAATACTGGGATGGTAAGGTTGAAATGGTGAAGGGATGGGAAGATAACAGAAAGGAGAAGGTTTGGGATGTGTAACCAACACTAAGGATATAAAAGAAGACATATACTACTACTTTATACACTAAGTAAAAATAATATTTAAGGTCCAGTGAGATTGTTCGGCAGGTAATACTTGCCACACATATGTGCAGGCCTGACAACCTGAGTTCAGTTCCCAGATCCCATGGTGGAGGGAGAGAACAGAGTCCGGCAAGTTGTCCTCTGACCTGTGACTCTGACCTTCTATTTATTTTATACATTAAATAAATAAATTTTACTTATTTATAAATAAAACAAGATTTTGAAAGGGTGTGATGCAAGATATCTTACACGGGTGGATAATACCCATCTCAGAACCATGGATAATTGAATGAAACTGTTGGTGTCTGAGGTGAGTTACTCACATCCTTATGGATTGTTGGTTAGAAAGACCCCAAAGGGTGCCCCCCCCAACACAGACTATTGCTATTGTTCTTGGTTGCACACTAGAAATAGATGATAAGACCCTATTGCAGGAGGCACTGTGTACATTGGTTGCAGGACCTAGAGAAATCAAGGCAGAGCTGAACTATAAGCTTCCTCTCTCTTGGGTAGCATACATATGACAGAGCTTCTGTGCAGGCTGCGGGAGTAGAAAATCACCAACCATCTTATGTACCTGTGACTCCTGAAAGCTATAGACCAGTGTGCCAGGCAAGACGGTGCAACAGTGGCATGAATGTTATGGGGTAACCAATCACGTTCTCTGATTGGATTTGAGGCCTGCTTCACAGGAGGGGATTCATGCCTGGTACTTCAAACAAACCTGCTCAAAAGTTCATGCCTGGGAGGTCATAGATGCTAGAATGGAACTTGCCACTTTTATTTGGCTATTTTAACACGGGATCAAAATGTCTGCTAAGTATTTATCTTTATATCTAGAGACAAATGCTTCTCTCAGCCTTAATTGGAGAAGCCTTTCTTTGCAATAGTGATGGTAAATGAAGAGAATTTGAGCTAAAGGGGCCGAGAATAAGTGAGTGTTGTGTGCTCAGCCCTAAGCAGGACAATTAGATCACTGCTTCTGAGGCTTAGGGAACATTGCAGAAGAGTGGATGGAAACAATATAAAAGCTGCCTGGTAGAGTGATGAGCTGGGAAGTGCTCTCTTCTGGACTTCACAAACTCATGGCATCCTCAGCTGCCTTTACTGGGAGTACCCATGACTGGGCCTGTGAATGGCCAATCATGGAGGATGGAGGAGGGGCTAGTGGTGGATGCTGGGGAGGTGTAGTCATGGTCTTCAATTGTATACCCACTGGTAAGCCCACCATGTAAACAGCCTTGGGCAGACTCAGTAGGTCATAATGCAAAGCAAAAAGATGTGATCGTGGGGAAGGGACTTGTAGGGAGGAGTGGGAGCTGACAGGGGTGGAAGGGAGGTAGATAGGAGAGGGTATGGAATATGAGTGATCAGAATACATCATCTACATGTATAAAATTGTGAAGGAATAGATTTTCCTTAAAGAAAAACCAATAGAAGAAGTAATTAAGTCTCTGTGTCTGAGTTGATAGCTAACTTTTAAAAGATGTTTCTTTGAGCATAGTAGGACACATGTGTTAGTTACTTTTCTGTCATCGTGACCAAACACTCCACAGGAGCAACTTCAGGGAGAAAGGGCTTATTTTGATTCAGTTTTAGGGGCATTTCCTTTCATCGTGGTAGCCGGAGCGTGGGGGCAGAGTCTCATCATGACTGGCCAGGAAGCAGAGAAAGGAGGCTAGAATCAGGGGTGAGTTTAACCTTCAAAGGCTCCTCCTAGTGGAACCAGGGAAGCCAGTGAGGTGCCACCTCCCAAATGCTCTGCAGCCTCCAAAATAATGCCACGAGCTGGGAACCAGTGGCTCACAAGACGAAACAGGAACCTGTGGAGGACATTTGAGATTCAAGCCAAAACAATACATCAAAGAAGAAATCAAACTCCAGCTAATGTTTCTGGGTGGGGAGCCACCGGAGCACGGTGTGATCGTGTTTGCAGGAATTAGGACAAGCTTGAACTCTCTGGCTCTCAGAATCCAAGTGAGCTACGGCTCCAACCCCAGACAGTAGTTACTAGCTCCACTCTGATTCCATTTCTTCCCCTTCCCTCCAGCCCCATCTCCTTTTTAATTAATTTTTATTTATTTATATTTTTAATAAAATTTATGTATTCTGTGCTTTTTACATCATGTATTTTGATCCCATTCACCCCTCATCCCTTCGCTTCTGCCCTCTGCTCCTACACTGTCCTCCCCAATAAAACAAAATTCAAGAGAAAATAAAATGAGAAAAGTTTTTAAAAAAGGAAGGAATTAAAAATCTTGTCATGGAAGCTTCAGTGTGACCCAAAAGTCATGCTGTACACCCCTTTGTCCATACATTTCTACTCGCAAGTGTTCATTGCAAAGAGTCACTGGTCTGCTTCGAGGCCCCTGGTTTCCACTATACGTTTGATGCTGGGCCCCCTCTAGGACTCTTCCTGGACATCCCGCTGCTGCCCTGAGTTGTGGAGATCCTGCAGCTTTGGGTCTTTGGGTTAGGTCCTTTCACATGTCCCAGAAGACCATAGATGGGGTAGATGGTGGGGCAGGCCAAGTCATAACCCTGGGTCTGGGCCTGGGCAGTTGTAGGGTTGTTCCACCAGATGGGAAATGAGGACAGCTCTCCCATGGTCAGAATTTCAGAGCTGGTTTGCCTACACCTGTGCTAACCATGTTGGCTTTGTTGTGCTGCCCTGGCGAGGTGCAGGGCCTGCATTCCTGAGTGTTGCAGCTGGTGGGAGTCAGGGACAACTCTTCCACTCTTATGACCCCAAGGCCAGCTCTCCCACCTGCCCCAGGTGTTGATGGGGGGGGGGGCGGGCGGGCGGCGGCTCTCATGTTTTAAATTTGCAATTTAAATATTTTTGAAGTACTAAGCACACACACGCGTACACACACACGCGTACACACACACACAAACACACATACACACACACACACACACACACACACACACACACACACACACAGAGCCCACTGCCCATCTGCCACATGATCCAGGGGAAGCTGAATTGGCAAAGTTTTTCTCTCTGGCTTACACTCTCACTTGCCGGGTGACTTTTTATCACCTTCCTATTTTTCTTAAATGCATTTTTAAAATAGTAGAAATTACTGTAAGTTATTTCATGGTTTGTTCTTTTTCCCTCACATTTTGTTCTGACATTTTCTTCCAAATACCAGCACTCCTATTATTGCCGTCGTCATCAGAAACCACACCCAGTGTAGAAAAGTTGGTAATTAAGGAACACATTTGCTATCTGCTTTGAGATGAATCACTAGCTTGGAACAAAGTTCTTTGAGATCAATTTTCTTTTGAGATCAATTTTAGATCAAAGTTCTTTGAGATCAATTTGGTTGCCAGTGAACAGCTGATACCGGAGAACGTATCTGTTAGAAGTCATTCTGACTAATATCAACGTCTCCTCCGTGACAGCAATCCCCATTTGGACTGCCTGCTCACCTCTGCTCCTTGGTTTCCAGTCTTCGTGGTGCCCTTGATAATTCTGTTGTCAAGGTTGCCACCGAAGTGAGTTACTTTCTCCAGAGATTTCAGCACCACACTGGGAAAATCTCACAGCAAGTTCCCCCTTCTTTGTAACGGGAGGCCTGCAATGAGACCCAGGTGCTGTTACGCACCGAGCCTGGTACAAGCGGCTTGACCAAGGCTGGACATCTGAGAAAGCATGTTCTGTCCCCTGGGACTGAGTGCAAATGTTTACTGGCTTGGCCCGCTCTGTCATCCACCTGGGACCATGTGGGTTGCAAACTTGGACGCTCTGTGTTCCAACCCCCTGTTCCCCAGATTTTTTGACAAGCATCTTTGGAGAATTTCCCTGGCCTACTAAAGGTTATATACTGAACTTCTCTCTCCTGTTCTCCTTGCCTTTTCACAGCCTGACACTTTGGTATTTCTATATATCCGTGTGTTCTAGTTACAGAAAAGAGAACTCTATGGCATAAAATATACAGCCATTTGATGCAATATACAGCCATTACAGTTTTGGCTTTCTTTCTAAGGTCAAGGGTATAATGCAGTATTAAAACTCTTTATATGATTAACTAGTAATAGGACACATATAAAAGTCCTGTTCTTTACAAATAGGAATTAATTTATGTTAAGGTGATGGGGTCAGGTGCTTTGGTTTGGGGGGCTTGGAGTTAAAATTGAAAGTTTAAACTCTGGTTTGGAGGTCACATTATTATTTCAACACTTAGGTTAAAACCCACCTCTCCACCTGGTGAGTTAAAAGTCAAATTCAGTCAACAGGGTGGAAGGGATAGGGTTTCAAAAGGTGTGTTTACAAAACCTTTTCCCCCAACCTAAATTTCCTGGAACAACTTGTGGTTTCATGGGGTGATGTGACTAATTTCTGGTTATGGGAATGTGGCGGTGGTGAACATGATTCTTTCATGCCTAGACCCTAAAGCCTTCCACATGGCCATTCACCTCTTTTCTCCCTTCCTTCTACCAGCTAGCTGTAGAGGATCCAGGGAGGCAAGGATACCCAGCCCCTAGGGGGTAGCATAAAGCTTTCTCCATTCCACTCTGGCTTTGTGATAAGGAGGATTGGGCCACTGAGACTTTGAATGCTTGCTATAGAGGTTAATGGAAAAGACTAACAAAGGATTTGCAACTGGAGGTCCTCAATAGATGCTAGCACTTTTTCTTCAGGTTCCCAGGAAGGAATGCCTGAAT
Source organism: Peromyscus leucopus (assembly GCF_004664715.2). Lineage (NCBI taxonomy): Eukaryota > Metazoa > Chordata > Mammalia > Rodentia > Cricetidae > Peromyscus > Peromyscus leucopus. The sequence goes on along the minus strand of NC_051065.1, from coordinate 74,990,453 downwards.
CCTCTCCAGGCTGTTGACAATGGGAAGAGTTTATGGGGCTTGTCTAAGATAAACCCTTGAACAAGCCAGGAATCAGGTGTGGAAGCCCAGTGCATTAGACCAGGTGAGGAAGTGCCATGTACCCATTACACTAGCTTTCCCTTCCCTGACTTCCAACTACTTTCCTGATAGTTTATATTTTCCATCAAAGGCACCTTCTGCCTCCCACTCCTGAGAGAAAGCCTAGGTTGCAAATGTTTTCCAGCTTTCCTAAGATGCTGTATGGCTTCATGGGGCAATAAAAGTTTTTTCTTTATTCTAAAATTTTGTTCTGAATGATGGGAAGAGTCCATTGGTGTATTTTAAGTAGAGAAAGGACAGTACTAAAATTTTCTATTTAGAGGATCTCCTTAGCTGCTGGTTAATAGCTTGGGAGTAGGAATGCTAGCTGGGTAGAAGTTATTGTCATAGTTTCTCTAAGAGTCAGTGGTAGCCTGGACCCAGGGAAGAAGACAGGAAAGGTATGGAGAGATGTCAGGTACCCTGAGACAGAGGTTCTGACAGAACTTCATGAATGTTCTATGAGAATGATGTCCGATGTGGACAGCAGGGTGTATGGGAGTGGCACCAGCAGAGGTAGAATGTGGCTTTGGTGCTATTCTGAAACCCAGAACTGACCATTATAGAGAGCTATTGTTTGAAACCCGGAGTCAGGAGTCCAATCATTGAGCTCTGAGTTTGTCCTGAAGTGGGACAAAGAAGGGCCCCTTTTCCAGCCTTCACAGAGGTGCCAGACTGGCCCTGCAGAGACTTTTACCGTGCTGAGTTTGACCCAAGGAATGCTTGGGAACTCTGACCAGTCAGGTGATAGAGTCTCCTCCCTTGGGGACAGCTGGGGAGTGGGTGGTAAAGGCTGGGCTGGTCCAAGAAAGTCTATGAAAGCTTTCTCCCTACTTTGTATTCCAAACAACTCTGGAGGAGGAACGGGAAGACAGAGAGTTCCACTTCAAGGTATCTGCTGCTAAGGAAGGTGGTCTAGGCTGAAGATAGGTGTGTGAAAGCCAGCAAGAGGGCACTGTTCAGAACAAAGAGAGCCAAGTGGGAAGACAACTGATTCCTGGTCAATAGAAAATGAATTGTCTGTGGACAGAAGGAAAGCCAAGGACAAGCTGAGCTCTGGAAGTCCAGAGAACATTTCCTAAATGCTATGCTTCATCCTTTTCTAGAAATATAAAATTAAAAACCAATGAGCAACTCAGACATGATGATGCATATCTGTAAATCCCAGCATTAAGGTAGATGAGGCAGGAGGATTGCCATTTCAAGATGAGCTTTGAGTGGCTTTTTTAAAGTGTCTTTCTATGTATCTTTTTAAAAAAAGTATGTATCTGTTTAATAATTTTTTTCTTGAGTCAATGTCTTGATATATATATTATGTTGGCCTTGAATTTGTAATCCTCCTGCCTCCGAAGGCTGGGATTTCAGGTGTACACCACTACTTCCAACTTTTGAGTTCTTTATAAGGTCAATGTGCCACACCCTTTAAAAATGTAACAGCCATCTTTAGCTTGCAGCCTTTATAGAAACAGAACAGGGTGGACTTGGCTTTCAGACAGTTATCTGGTGACACCTGCCCCAAGTGAAAGGGTAGAGGATTATTGCATTTGCTGGGTTGCTTTGGCTTGGTTTGCTTGCTGTAGAGTCTTTCTTGAGGGAGCAAGCTCAAGCTTCTTTTGCTCTTAGACTCGAGCGCATCCTTTCCTGACTACGGCAGCATTGGGCTTTGTCTGGTTTCATTGGTGTGAGAACCCTGTTCCAAGAAGGCTGCTTTCGGATCGAAGACAATGGATTTAGTAATTCTGTAGGTGTGCAATCTCTAAAACCAGAGAAAGAGAACAATTCTGGGGAGAAAAAGTTTTTAAACAGTTCTAATTGTTCAGGCAAGTTATTTTTAACCACACTTAGGTAAATGATCACATTGTTATTATTTTTGATAGATTATATTTCAAGAAGCTTTTCTGTTAAGTGTGATTAAATATCATTTGAATTTCACTCTGGGAAAAATTTCCATCATTTTAGACTCCCCCCCCCCCCCCCAGTCGGTTAATTTACTATGGGAGACGCTAACTCAGGTATCCTGGCTCCTTACTTCGGGACTTCTATTGGTATGAAAGCAGGCAAATGTTTCATTTAAAAGTTCCAAGCATGGAAAATGAGAGCGATTAGAAACTTTAACTGGTTGCTGTGTAAAATGCATGCAATATATGCAATACACAAAAAAATCCTCTTTAAAATTAGTGGCTGAGCCGGGCGGTGGTGGCGCACGCCTTTAATCCCAGCACTTGGGAGGCAGAGGCAGGTGGATCTCTGTGAGTTCGAGGCCAGCCTGGGCTACCAAGTGAGTTCCAGGAAAGGTGCAAAGCTACACAGAGAAACCCTGTCTCGAAAAACAAAACAAAAAACAAACAAACAAACAAAAAAATTAGTGGCTGAAACAACAGTTATTGTCAGGCAGAAGAATTTTTCTCAATGTCTGTGTGACCTTGGCTGGATGCCCATGCTGTTCGAGGTCTGATCTGCCTCCTCACTTATCTTCACTGGAAGAACTGGACAGTGAGTCTGGGAACTCTGAACATCTTTAGATCATTTCGCTTGTGGCAGAGCTAGATGCCACACTCAGGTCCGTCTGCATGCTTCTTTCACACTTCCTTCTTCCAGACATGACTGTCACACGATAAGGTTTGTGCCATGACACTGATGCACCCCTGGTTCTGGTGAAGGGATGGACAAATTCTATGAAAACTGAGGTTTGTGCCCCCGTTGTCTTTACGACTAATTCATCTTGCCATCAAACTATCAGAGTGAGTGTGGCTCCAGGTCTTCACTGAGAGAACTTGCTACTCAAGTCCCAGCTAGGATCTGACACGACAAACTGGTTTCTTTAAAAGTACATGGTAAATCAAGAAAGACTAAATTTCCGAGGTGTGATTAGCCTGGGCTCAAGAGCTTTATTGGGTCCCTGATCTACTGTCCTCTGAAGTCAACTGAAACTACCTAGCAACACACTTGCTGGATTCTTAATCTTGGTGAGAATTTGTTAATGGTGACACATTCCTGCTCAGCAAAGGCGGCTAAATTAACCCTAGTTTTGTGATAGCGTGGGTGTGGGAGAGGGTCCCTCCATGGGATTCAGCTGTGGTCTTTGTGTATCTCCAGCATGTGTCTGGTAAACCTGATTGTTTTAGACATTTGGAAAACCCAGCGACACGTTCTGTGGGTTCATAAAGAGAACCTCCCAAGTCCCAAGTCTACATCTTTCTCAAGCCTTCCGGTGCTCCGGTTCCCTGTTCTGTCACTAGATCCTTAGCTATAGGATCCTTGAGGTCTCCACCTCCACAAATCCCGGCAGTCCATCACACGTGACAAACTCAAATTTGAAGGGGGTGGGGAGGTAAGCGGTTGGATAAGGATTGTTTAAATTAGGTTGTGAATTGCATATCTTAAAGCTTTCCTGTTGAAATGATCACCCACAAATGAGTTAGTTACTTTGGTAATTATCTTCTGGCCAGGAACTGCTGAGAAGTACTATTATTGGGGCTCGGGTCTAGTCCGGGGGACAGTTGTGGGAGGAAGTGGGCGTGGCAATCGCTCTACTTCCTTGTTTGGAGTAAACTTGGGCGTCTGACGGCTGAGGTGTTGGCTTCTCCATCTCTTGTGTGCTTTGGGGGAGCTCTCCACTCTGCCAGAGAAAACACACCTAGAAAAAGCACGACGTCAATCCCTGCCATTCCCTCGGGGTCCCCCAACCTCCCCCCAGCCTCCAGAGAGCGAAGCGCGCAAGGGGCGCGGCAGCCCGGGCCAGCCCACAGCCAGCTGTAAGCAGCCCTGCTAGTCCCCTGCCGTCGCAGCTGCAGCGGGTTGGGTATGGGGCAGTGGCGGGGACGCAGGGGCTCTACCGGGAGCCTTGGTTGTTAGTTTTCAGGTCTAGGTGCCTGCAGCCGGCGTGAGCAGCTCATAGCCAGCGTGGGTCTGCGGTGACAGTGCAGTGGAGGTTGGGCACCGGCTCAAGCTGGGACCCCGGAGGCACAAGCCATGACGGACGCCAGCCACAAGAAGGAGGGCTTCAAGAAATGTAGGAGCGCCACTTTCAGCATTGATGGGTACAGCTTCACCATCGGTGAGAACTTTGCACTCGGGCCGGTTTTTTTTTTTTTTGGCGACCTCGCACACTCTTTGGTGGCAGTGGCCAGTTCTAAGCCGGGAGGAGGTGGGCATGGGAATCTGGGTCGAGGGTGCTGGCTGGAGGGAGCGCTTGGGAATTGTGATCTGTGGGGGAAGCCTAGATCCAGCTGTCCTTGCTACTCCATCGCTCTAGCTAGCATCCCGCTGGAGTCGATTTTCAATTACGCGTCTCTGAATGGCTCATTCCACGCTGAGATTTGGGTAACAAGGTGTAGAAGAGGATGGATAGAGATGGATGGAGACAGAGATGGAGATAAGAACAAGGAGGAAGAGGAGTCAGAAAAGACCAAAGGAAGTGGGCAGACATGGAGACAAAGGCATAGACCACCCAGTCAGAAGTTCAGGGACTGAGATATGAGGACAAAAGAGGAGAGGAGAGCACACTAGAGAGACCTAGAGCGAGGTCCTTTCAAAGTCCTGAGCGCTCAGAGGCTGGTTGGAGACAGACAGGCAGGAGGGATGATATGACACGAATGTTTCAGGAAACACTGGGGTGTCCGGGAGCTGTATGTTGGGAACTCCCAGTGATTTCTGTTTTTCTCCTGCTCCAAATTGTTCACCAAGAGGAGCGAGACAGAAGGAGCCGAGAGTATCCTCAGGTTGCTGACCACAGAGTTCACTCGTTAAGAGGCCAGCATTGGAAGAGGTCCAGCCTCCATAGTTTTACTGAGTTTCTGTTTTGAAACAACTTTTCAAGGTCTAGCATCTTTATCCTCGTGGGAGCTGGGCCCACCTGGGAGGTGGAGATAGCTTATGGGGCAGCTTCCTGTCGGAATGTTAGCTTTGGCTAGCAGCAGGCCTGAGGCAGGTTCGCAGATGCTCTTCAAAGGTTCTTATTTAAGCCAGCGCGCAAGAGAACATGACCTTCAACCTGATCTTGACCCCACAACATCTTTGAGAATGAGATTATTTATGCTATTATGCTTTTGACTCCACCTGCTTGGAGATACATCGGGGAAGTGCTGGAGCCAGGAAGAGACCAGTGATGAGGAGCTTGTCTCTGGGTCACCTGTGCTCCCAATGAAGTGCTCCAGAGTTTGTGGAACAGGATAAACATTTGCTCTTCCCCCAGACATACCATGTCACACCAGTCACACATTTTCCCCAGGTTCTTCATGCAGCCAGGACTGCCTTTCCCCCAAGAGGGCATGGAGAAATCAAGCCCATCTTTTAGAAGCTTGCTTCTCTTGCCTCCTCCTCTCTCCATCTCCATGGAAAGACACCCCCCACCTCAGACCCAGGAGTTCATCCCCAGAGCTGGCCAGCTTAGAATCAGCTGGTGGGAGCCTGTGGGTAGTCCTCACTGTACTCTATACTCCGAGGATGCTGCTTCTTTGCTTTTCTCTCTCTAGAGGCCATGGTCTGTGCTCAGGGAAGGTTCTTAGAAATGAATCAAAAGTTTCCAAGGTCAAAATGGTCTCATTTAAAGGTCACGTAAATTTCAGTTTTCTTGACTCCAGTAGGAAAACTTTTAAAAGCAAGTTTTAAATTTTACCTGGTAGTTGCCATCAGATCTTATCCTTCAAACAACCGTGTCTTACTAAGATGTAGGATCTTGGTATGATCCTCCTCCTTTCCTTCCCATTAGGGGAGATGGTCTAGCAGAGCCCAATAGTCTGGTAGTCAGTAGGTCCCCAAAGTGAACCAGCAGCCTCTGTGAGATGAGAGCTATAAACCTCGTTCATATTGCCGGGGTTTCTAGCTTTCTCGTCTCTCCCTCTGTCATCCCCTCCTATCAACAAATGTTTATTGGATTTCACTGTATTAAATGATATGATTTAGCACAGTGCCTGCCACATGACAAAAATTCAATAAGCAATAATTGTTGCACTTATTCAAGATATTAAACTAATATATGAGTAGTTTATGAAGATACATAGACTTTGGACCTGTATTCAGGGATTTTACACTCAGTGTTATATGCTGTGCCCACAAAAACATGTTATAAAGTAAAAAGTAGTAAGTGTGATAAAAAACATTTTAGATTTTTAGGTCAATATAGACAATGCAGATATTCACAAAGGAAAAAAAGAAATTCACCTATTATATCATTCACTGCTAAATGTTAATATTCCTTGTTTATACTTTTCAATGCTTTGTTTTTTTACATAGACACATTTTTAACATAGTGTTTGGGAATCTCATATTTAATAATATCTTATTAGTTTTGCTTTCTGATCTATAAGAAATATTCCCTTAACCAATCTCCTGTTGTGGGCTACTTAAGCTCACACTTTTCTTCATTATGGGCAATGATAAAAACAAAACCCTTGAACATATCTAGGGATACTTCCCCTTATTAGAAGGTGCTCTATTTAAACATGAGTGTTTTCAAGGTGATAGAGTATGCGAAATACTGAAGGAATAAAGAAATAATCTCATCTGCCGAGTGAGCATTAACGATAACAAATCCACTTTGGTTTTTGTGTACTTTTTATGGTTAAGCTTCTAGAAGTGCAATTGCTTGATTTTGCACTTTTTTAGGGACTTTAAAATGTTTTGCTCAACTGCTGTCTGGAAAGAGTTACTATTTATGTTCCCACTACTAGTGTATAAAAGTCCTTACATGCTCTCATGAATGCTGGACACTATAGCTTATAAAGGGTTTTAGTCTGAGAGGTGGAATGTGGCACCTCAATTCAACAAGTTTTACTATTTTGTGAAATTGCTTTCTCATTTACCTTGGGGGAAGTTATCACTTATTAATTTAAAACCCATTAATTAATGCAGTATATATTAATTATACATACCATATTATTATATGTTATTACTTTGATATACCACGTGTTAATCATATAACAATTATATAATTGATATGAACTAATATATATATTATATTCACACATACATTATATATGTGTATATATTATGTATGTGTGTTGTCATATATGTGTGAAAACCTTTCAAGTGCATTTTGTCAGATACGTTATTTTTTCCAAGCCTGGCCCTTTTCCTTGCAGCCTCAGTATATGTCAGTCAGGATATATTCTGAAAACGCTGCTGGCTTGCCTTGTGCTTCAGCGGGATGGGTCAGGGCACCCCCCACTCCCACCCCAACCATAGTAGAGAATCCTGAGGCGATCTGGTGGCTCCAGATCACTCCTTCTTTTGGGCATCTGACCTGTCATAGGAACTGCCTCTTCCTCTAGTCTATTAATTTGCAAAAAAAAAAAAAAAAAAATTGGGTCCAATCATTATGCTAAAGGAGTTTATATGGCCCCCGAAGACTTAAGAGATTCTTCTAGGAAAACCTTTAGGGATAAGGGAATTTTGGGGTCACTGTAGATGCGAGGCATGAGCCACCCCTGTGACAATGTTGGGAACACCCCTCAACCCCAGAAGATCCCTGTCCTTTCTTTGGGGGAAGGCATAACCCCCTCCTGGTTCTCACTGGGCCTATGACTCTCTCAGGAGAGATACGTCCCAGGGGAATCTAGACAGACATGGCACTTTCAGAAGTGGAATTGCCCAGGGAATGGATAGTATCCTGGTTAGATATTTGTCAACTTGATACAAGTTAGTCATCTGAGAAGAGAAAACCACTATTGAGAAAATGCCAATCTGTAAGGGGCATTTTCTCAATTAAATATTGATATGGGAAGTCCAGCCCCATATGGGTGGTGTTACCCCTGGGCAAGTGGTCCTGAGTGGTATAAACCAAGCTGAGCAAGCTACAGGAAACAAACCAGTAATCAACGTTCCTCCATGGTGTCTGCTTCAGTTTCTGCCTCTAGGTTCCTGATCTATTTGAATTCATGGCCTGATAGTCTAGTGATGGACAGTTACTTAGTGGTATAAGATGAAACAGCCCGCTCCCCAGTTGTTTTTGGTCATGGTGTTTTACCACAGCAATAGAAACCCTAACTAAGATAGTGAAGAGAGGCCAGAAGAGTTGAATATTCTGTGGTAAAGGACAGCCCTGAAGAGTAGGGGCTGGTCTTAAACACTGGTAATATTCGCATGAGCAAGCTTCGGAGGGTTGGACTCTTAGAGCCCCTGAGCTACCCTCTACTCATATTGCAGATATTCTTAGAAACTGAAGTCAGATCTGAATGAAAATGGGCTCTGTGTAGACAGAGTAGTTGTGGGGTGTGGGCGAGGCTCTCCACTCGTACTTCACTTGATGGACTCCATCACTTTCCACAACTCTGAAAGATGATAGCTCCTATGGTCCCAGTTCTACAAAAAGAAATTTTGAGGTGAGGTGATTGTCTAGAAGTCACGTAGGAAGGAAGTGACAAGGTTGAGATGAAACCATTCATGCCCTGCCTCTCCCACCAGGCTCTCCTCGACACTTCATGCTGCCTCCCACACTGGAGGTGATTTCTGCCTGGCCTTGAGGCTAGCCTACCATTTTAATGAAGAGAGATCCGTGGGGTTGTTAGGCCTGTTGAACCAACTCAGACTCCAGTAAGACCAGAAAGAGCCAGGGGCTTAGGTAGTATACTCCCTTACTCTCTAGAAGATCATGTGAAAAACTAGGGCTTGCGAGCCTGCCTGCCATTAGGTTTCTAGTCTGGTTCTTGAGTTCTCAGATAAATGACTTTGTGTTCTCTTCTATGATTTGCTCAGGTCGTGGGAATGGGTGCATGGTTGAGAGGGTCTGGACATGACAACAAGTGGCATATGTAGGAAGCACTATCAACTTGTCTTCCACCTGTGGGACACAGTTGGGCCTGTGACTAAAGCCTGTGATGGACTTGATTAACCTTGACTGAAAGCCATGCGCAGAAGTCCATGTGTGGTTGGCTCTGGTGCTGCACTTGGGAATGAGCATTTGAATGTAAAATGAGTGGGAGGGTGTGTGGGGTGGAGCAGGATCTTATTATTTGGACAGATTTTTATTGTCTTCTGGAGTTTGCGTATCTTTTGGGGTTGGTGTTAAGTGCATTTCTAGATCCTTGCTCTCTCCTGCAATGCAAACAGATCCTTCTTCCTGCGAAAGAGCTTTGTCTGCAAAAACACAGAGACACCTTTTCTTGTTAAAGCATCCTGTGTGGCTCACTTGATCCCTTTCAATAATGCCCACAGCTCATTTTTCAGATGAGAAAATGGGAGTTTCTTCTCATTTTCAGAAGGATCCAGTTCAAGTGTAGGTAGGAGGATGTGAACCTGGAGCACCTGCAGCAAAGAAGCTGCTTCCATCAAAGATGGTAGTGTGGAAATTGTAGTTGTGTACTGAGGTATAGTCAAGGGAGGGATGCTTCCTATAGCAACTGCTGCTGGGCCCCCAGCCCTTGATTTCTTCCTTGTATTGTTCTTCAGGAAGAAAAGCAAGGAGTCCTTAGATGGCAATCTGAGGCCCAAGAGGCAGGGCATGAAAGATGCTGTTCCACCTTTGGATTGTGGGGCCTGTGAGCCAGAGCTGAGGGGGAGAGGTCTGCTGGTAGATCCCCCACCCAGGAGGGACAAAGGGCAGCAGGTTATTAGGGTGACTTGGTTGCCTACACTGGGGGTAGAGTTCTCACCTCCTGCACGGGTTGAGAGGATCCTCAGCCTTGTCTGGTGCATGTGGCTCAGGTCTTTCTCAGCCTAGATTGAGCTCTGTGCTCTCTCTCTCGGCCTTGTCTACTTTCTAGTTGTGCAAGTGTGTGTGTGTGTGTGTGTGTGTGTGTGTGTGTCTGTCTGTCTGTCTGTCTGTCTGTCTGTCTAATCCATCCCAGGGCCTTTGGGCTAGCTTTGTAAGCATGGCTGAGGGAAAGTCCCCAGGGAAGATAGAAACTAAAATAAAGAATCATCTCTTTTTTATGACTTTCTTTTTTTATTTAAAGTTTTTTTCCTTTTACGTACCAACCTCTGTCCCCTCTCCATCCCCTTCTGTTCCCCCCACCTCCCCCATCCCACCCCCATCCCCTTCTCATAGGGAGTAAGGCCTATCTTGGGTAGTCAACACAGGCAGAATCATCTCTTTGTACAGGGTACACATTTCAAGATCCTCGGGAAGCCTGAACCTGTGACTACTTCCAGATCCTATGTATACATTATTTTTTCTTTAAAAAATATTTACTTTTGAGATTATAACTTCCTCCTTCCCTGTCCTTCCTCCAAACCCTCCCAGATACTTCTCATTGCTCTTTTTCAAATTCATGGCCTCTTTTTTCATTAATTATTGTTGTTGTTGTGTAGTTACATATGTATTCTGAAGTACATAAACACAACCTGCTCAGTCTGTGTAATGTTATTTGTGTGTATGTTTTCAGAGCTGACCATTTAGTACTGGGCAACCAATTGGTGTGCTCTTCCTGAGGGAAGACTGTTTCTCCTGCTCTCAGCTGTCCTTAGTTGTGTTAGTTGCCTGCAGTTTGTGTGTGTGTGTGTGTGTGTGTGTGTGTGTGTGTGTGTGTGTGTAGAGTTGAGGCCTCCTGAGCTCTCTCCCATCCATTTTATCATGTCTACTGGTGTCCTCCTTGATCAGCTCATGTTTAGGCTGTCGCATTGGTGGGACTTTATGGGTGTAGCTTCTGACATTATTAGGAGACACTACCGCACAGAAAACTCCCGGTTCCTCTGGCTCTTTCAATCTTTACATCTCTTTTGCACAAAGATCCCTGAGTCTTAGGTGCAGAGATTGTGATGAAGATTTATCATTTGGATCTGGACTCCACATCTCTATATTTTGATTGGTTCTATTTTCTGTAATGTCTTTCTTTGTCTATTGCCGGAAAGAAGTTTTTGAGTTATTTCTTAGCCATCTTCTTTTCCTCTTGAGAACTTTATCTTTGAATGGGTTTCCCTCCCCATTTGTTTTTGTTCTTTTTATATTCTGTGTACATTCTGGTTAGTAATCCTTAGTCATATGTGTAGCTGGCAAAGATTCTACGGGCTTCCTCTTCATCATATTGAGACTGATTGCTTTTGCCTCACCTTTGTCCTGGAGGGTCTGCCTGTGTTTTCTTCTAGCAGTTTCAGTGTTTCATGTTTAGGTCTTTGTTTTATTTAGAGTTAGTTTTTGTGCAAAATGATAGAGATGGGTTTAAACACACTCTTTAACATGTGGACATCCAGTTTTTCCCAGCACCATTTGTTAAAGATGCTGCCTTTTCCTCAGTGTATGTGTATGGCATCTTTGTCAAATTCTAAATGGCTGAAGTTACATGCAGACATGTTTGGATATTCAATTTTGTTCTTTTGGTCCTATATGTCTGTTCTGTGCTTGAACCATCCTGTTTTTATGACTACGGCTCTAGGGTATGCCTGAAAAACTGGAATGCTGATTCCCCGGGCATTGTTCTTTTTGCTCAGCATTGCTTTGCCTATCTTGGGTCTTTTGTGCTTCCAAATGAACTTTAGGTTAGGTTTTTTTTTTTTTTTTTTTTTTTTTTTTTTTTTCTATTTCTGTGAAGAATGAGGTAGAGATTCTGATTGGTATTGTATTGAATCTGTAAATTTTTGGTAGGATGGTCATTTTCACAATATTAATTCTACCAATCCATGAGCAGGAGATGTCTTTCCATTTTCTGGGTGTCTTTATCTCTTTCTTCAGAGGTTTAATGTTCTCATTGTAGACGCCATTTGCTTCCTTGGTTAGGTTTATTCCCAGATAGTTCATTTTCACCGTGACCACCGTGAATGGGAATGTGTTCCATTCTTCTTCTCTGCGTGTCTGTTGTCGGTGTGTAGAAAAGCTACTGATGTTTCACAACTTGATTTTTTATCCTGGCAGGCTGCTGAACTTGCTTATTGTTTCTAGAAGTTTTCTGGCAGTTTTGGGGGCGGGGAGGATCTCTAATGTATAGTGTGTGTGTGTGTGTGTGTGTGTGTGTGTGTGTGTGTGTGTGTGTAAGGATCTCTAATGCATAGTGTCATGTTGTCTGCACATAGGGCTAGTTGATTCCTTCTTCCCCTGCCTGTACCCTTTGGTTCCCTCTTTGCCTCACTCCTGCAGCTAGGACTTTGACACAACACTGAACAGGAGCTGGGAAAGTGGACAGCCCTGTCTCATTCCTGACGTCAGTGGGATGCTTCAAGCCTTTCCCATTTAGGATGTTAGCTGTGGGTTTATTATATATAGCTCCCCATTTGACACAAGAGGAAACTGAGGCTCAGAAAGGTGAAGGAGTTTGCCTGGAGCTTTTCTTCTTAGCTGAGGATTCTGGCTGCTCTGAGACTCCTGACCAGACAGAAGCCAGCCTGTCCTCCCTTCCTCCCTCCCTCTCTCTACTTCTCACACAGAGGCCATTCTGTGAGAAAGGAAACCATTTCACGCCGGCCCAGGGGACTCTTAGCTGATGAGCCATCTTTCCAGAAAAACAGACTTTTAAGTTAAATAAAATATCTTAATTCCTGAAGTTTCAGTCAGGCTCTAGGGAATCTGCTATTCAGTATTATATATGTAGTAGCTCAACAGGTTTTTCCAGTGTTGAGGATTGAACCCAGGGCCCTGTACAAGCCAGGTGGATGCCATGCCACCATGCCCTATTCTCAGTCCCCAATTGTTTCTTATTCATAGTAGGGAAATGATAATAACCAGCTCTGAGTCCTCTTTGACCAGATGCTCATATAAACTGTTGCTTGAAAAGTTGCCTTGAGTATTGATATTGGCATTTTCCTCCAAAAGGCACTCATCTTGGTGCCCACGGGTATTGATGTTCTCCCCCTGTTCTCAATATGCTGGATTCCTGGAGGGCCTCTAAGAACTCCCATTGGCTAACCACCTTCGAAGATATGCCACTTGTGATAGTTTTGCCAAGTGAGACCCTAAATCACCAGGCCAGCGGTGGTGAACTCACCTATGTTGGGATACCAGGTGGAGCAAGAAGTGACTTTAAAGACCTGAGCTCTAGACGTAGCCCTGGCTTCCTTTGCTCTGTGGCCTCAGGCCTCTCATTAGTAATGGGGATAACAGCTACTTCTCTGTTCTGTTGTTGGGAGGTTACCACAGGGCCAACAATGAGGGAACCAAGCACAGCTCCAGGGTCTGGTTATGGGAGGCTCTTGGTGCTGATGATGGAGAAACTCCGAAACCAGGAAGCAGGCAAGACTCCCAGACCCACATGTGTCTCCTCCCTGATGGTGCTTCCCACAGCTGCCTCCCAAGCCCCAAGCCAGCCACTCATGTCAAGTGCTGGTAAGGCTGTAAGGAAGATTTCCACCCAGGCCAGGAATCTGGGGGCCTGGCTCTCCCCAGCCAAGTGCTTCCAGCTGGTTCTGGGTAATTGGTGCCAGCTGCTTGGGGGAGCGCTCCTTGGCACTTCCTGGGCTGTTGGCAGGTGGGCTCTGGATTGTAGCCAGGGCTTGGCCTGAGAACCGGTCCTTCCCCCAAGGGGCCCAGGTGGCTTGGAGGCAGAACTGCTGGGAGATGGCTTTTCACTTGGTGGAGGGCAGTCGCTGTTGGAAAACGGCCCAAACCACTCAAGCCTCTGTCCATGAGAATCAGGCCACACATGCTGCTGCCGAGGTTGTGTGAGAGCAAATTATGTTGAGTCTCTAACTCCTGTTTTTGTCTCTCCAACTGGCGGTGCTTCCTTTCCCCGATACATGGCAGAGTGACTCAGGAAGAATTCCAAAGATGCTGTTCAAGAGACAGAGGGTTCTCCTGTTCTGGACTAGCGACCACAGCATGGGAGAGAGCTGTTTAGAGGTAGTTAGGTTTAGTTCCCCAAGCTGAAAGCAGACAGCTTTCAGGAGGAGCGAGTGACCTGCCCAAGGTCACACCAATAAGTGGGGCTCAGTGCAGCTCAGCTCCTCCTTCCCATCTTGCATTCTGGGTTGGAACCCTACATTGGGTCTGCTGAGTTGTAGATCTCGTTATTCATATATTTTGGCTATTCGAGATCATTTGAGAAATTATCGGGGCATGTATGATGGAGAAACTATTCCCGTCTTCTCTCCTTAGTTCATTGCAAATCTGGGAGAATTTCTGTGGGCTTAGGTGTTGGTCCTGTCATCAGGGTGTGAGATCCTCCTAGCTCTTTGAGTCTTTTGATCTCTGTGTGGCCCTCAGAGAGGGCTAGCATTGTCTTACTTCCACTTTGGACCCAAATAGCCCAAATCAAACTAGAGGATTTAGGCAGTGGTGAGAGAGGGAATGGATTTCTATTTTAAAGTCCCAGAATTTAGTTTAGAATCTCCCAGAGAGCTCCACTGTGTCTAATGACTCATGATTCTTTAACGGTTGGAAGTTCTTTAGACTTAAAATTTTCGATCAAGCCGGTCAGTATTAAAGGGGACTCTAGCATCCTGAGGGAGACAGAGCTTGCTGTGTTCTGAGCTAAGTGTGCTCCTAGCCATGTGCAGGGCCCCAGAGAGATCCAGCGTTCTAATACAGAGCATTTTCTTCCCTTCTCATTTACAAGGCCAAAGACCTTGAAGGAGTTTAAAAGATGCACATTTTAGTCCTCCCGTGTAAGACCATAAGCCTGGACTTAGTGACTATTTTGAGAGGCCTGTTTTGGGGTGACTGTGCAGTTGCTTATGCATGATCCCATCCCATCAGGACCTGCAAAAATCCCTGTTAGCTCCATCTTATAGATGTGTGCATGCTGGCTGGGTGAGGAAATCTGTGCCATTGTTGCCTCCTGAATAGGCAGGCCCTGAGTCCTCCCCAGGAAGAGGGTGCTTGGCAGGGGTGGGGTCGGGGGTTGGGGAGGGAAGCCAAACGAATCTTGTCCTTACAGTTCTGAAACTTAGGCTGTTTAAACCAGAGACCCTTTAGCTACCCTAGCTTTTTTCCCCCAGTGCCTTTGCCTCCACTTCATCTAGTTACACTCAAGTAGATTTTCTGATCTGCCAGTCTCAAAACCTTTAATGGCTTCCCCCATTGCCAGAGGGATCAAGTCTGTCCTCGAAGGTAGAGTTCACTGGCTTTTCATGATACTGTGCCTGGGCCCACACTTTATAGCGCCCCTCCATGGCCATGGTTCGCAATTATTCCCTGAGCCAGTCTTTATGGAGTTCCTACTACATACCAGCTATCCTGGTAGGTACCAGGGGTACAAAAGACCAAAGTAGGTGGTAGAGATATAATATGATAAAAAGAACCAGCCCTGACTTGGCATTTTCTGTCCAGTGTGGTCCACCTGTGTATTGTGGTATGATGGAAAGGTCTGGGTGCTATGTGGGGTACAGCAGCATGTGATAAATACATCTGTGGCTCTCAGTGGAATTACCAGATGCCCTGGGGCTGGAGGGTGGGATGATCTGTTGCATTGGTAGCAGAAACAGCTGGCTCAGGAAGAGGTTGGAAAGGTACGCAGAGGTCCAATTAAAGGCCTCATTGTAAATATTTTTTTTCCAAGAGCAATGAAAGTCAATGAACCATTTTAAGGGGGAAATGATAAGACCAGAGTTGTGTTTATAAACATGTACTTTCCCCATGCTCCATGGAGAATCAGTGGGTGTTTGTTGAAAGGTCTTACTATCACATAACAGCCAGCTCTTCCCACATGTTTAGCCTACCCTCTTCATTTCTGGACTTTCCTGTGTCCTTCTGAACATTAATTCCCTCTTCGGAACAAAGTAGAAGTCTTAGGCTCCTAGCTCAGTAGGTGGTCAATTTTCCTAACTACTTAATTCATTTCTTAACAAAATAAAGATAGCATATTAATTTCATTTTATTTTAGTAGATCCATATTAATTTTAGTAGATCAGGAAAAAAAAAAACTCATTTTCCAGAGATGACCTCTGCTAATGTCTTATCCTAGGTTCCCATGATCACAGGACTGATCCAGTGGGCACAGTTGAGTCCAGTTTGGGGCGATTATGAACAATATTGTAATACACATTTACGTACAAGATTTTGGACATCTGTGTCTAGTTTTTTGGATGAATCAGTGCTGTGGGATGATGTGTGTGCTGTAAATATATGTTGCTATGATTGATTGATAAATAAAATGCTGATTGGCCAGTAGCCAGGCAGGAAGGATAGGGTAGGCAGGATAAGGAGGAGAAGAATTCTGGGAGGTGGAAGGCTGAGGCAGAGAGAGGCTGCCAGCCGCCACCATGACAAGCGAGATATAAGGTACTGGTAAGCCATGAGACACGTGGTAACTTATAGACTAATAGATATGGGTTAATTTGAGATATAGAAACTAGATAGCAAGAAGCCTGAGCCATTAGGCCAAACAGTTTAAATAATATAAGTGTCTATGTATTTATTTTATAAGTGGGATGTGGGGGGGGGGTCTTGGCGGGAGCTGGAGAGAAACTCTCCAGCTACAATCTAAAGGAGTAGAATTGCTAGGTTGTGTGGTAAATTCAATGTATCTTTTAGGAAGCTGTCAAAGTATCTACATTATTTTTCAACCCTCCCAGCAATATCAGAGAGTTCTTGAACTGAGTTTTGTAGAATTAAGAATGAGCTGCATCTCAAGTGCTTACAGGGATGGGGATGGAGGGTAGCAGCCATCAGATCTGTGTTACAGTTGGGCAACGGGGTCTAGACACCTCTCTTTCAGGAAGATCTTGGGGGTGACTTGGATGTTCAGCTTTGTTTAGGAATCACTGAGCTAAGGAGGGTGAGAATAGGATGGTCAAGAAGAAATTTAGGGAACATTCTGGACTGGTCAGGGATATATCATGAACAGTATAATATGTTAGCATCATAATAGTTAGCAGTCTGTAAGAGACAAAGACCCGCGCGCGCGCGCGTGCGCGCGCACACACACACACACACACACACACACACACACACACACACACACTCCATGGATCAGGGGTAGGGGGAGAGGGAAAGGAAGAGAGAGAGTGTCAGAAAGAGAATGAATATATGAAACTTAAAAAAAGTTTAGTTCTTTCTGGGTGTGGTGTTGTACACCCTTAATCCCAGCACTCTGGAGACAGAGGCAGGCAGATCTCTGTGAGTTCTACAAAGTGAGTTCCAGGACAACTAGGACTGTTAACATAGAGAAACCCTGCCATGAAAACAAACAAACAGACAGACAGACAAACAAACAAACAAACAAACAATTAGTTCTACAAGTGTTTTGAGTTTCCTATGTTTGGATCACATTTACTCCCGCTTCTCCAACTCTTCCTAGATGAACTCCTCTTCCATACTCATCCAACTTTATGTCCTTTTTTTAAATTTTAAACACCCTTCAAGTCCAATTTATGTTGCCCAAATATTCTTGGATGTGTGCTCTTCTCCTGCAACACGCTCAGCTTCCCATGGGCTATGCTCTTAGAGTACGCTCTCCTGGCAGCTAACATTCTGTGTGCTCCACTGCCAGGTGGGATTGTGTGCCCGGATCCCTTCTCCAGGCTGGAATTTGGTCTATCTTAGACTTGCACAGGTTTTGTCATGTGAGTTCCCAATGTGAAGCTGCCCTCCTGTGTCCCGGATCTTTCCTTATGGTTGTTCACGGCCTTTGGCTCATTCTCTGTCCACTTCCTCTTCTGCAATGATCCCTGAGCCTTGGTGTGTGTGTGTGTGTGTGTGTGTGTGTGTGTGTGTGTGTGTGTGTGTGTGTGTAGGGAGTTTGTGGTTTATATGTTTCCTTTAGGGATGAGCACTATGCAGTCTCTTATCCTCTGCACTTGGCCAGTTTGGGGTATCTGTGTTAGCCATAGTCTATTGCAAATTGATGAGTGTTGAGAAATGCATTGATTTCTGGGTTTAACGATAAGTGATTAGGATTTGGTTTAACACTGTGCCCATTTAGCAGTATATAGTAGTAGTTTCTCTGGTAGGGCATATGTCCTGTTCATTCATAGGTTCTTGGCCTAATATTGGTAATAGGTATGGGGTTCATTTGTGGAGGAGGGCTTAAATCCAATCAGAAAATGGTTGGTTATTCCTATGATGTTCGTGTAATTAGTCCACCAGTGGGCATGTCTTGCCAGGTCAGTCATTGTTGTAGCTTGAAGAGCTCACAGGTGGGGAAGACTGATGACTTGTTTTCTCCTCTGGGAGCTGCACAGTGCCTTTTAGTACTATAAAAGCTACCCAGTAGGGATGAAGCTTCCATGTCAGTACCACTTTGATTTCTACATGTTCTATGACTCTAGTATGTGGTGTCTTACCATAATGTTCTGAGGGGTAACCAAGTGAAGTTGGCAATAGCCTTTAATACTTGGGGATCTATGGGACCTCGCTGGCTAACAGTGACTTTATCTATTCCTGGCACTGGGGTTTTTATTTGCAGGACAACTTTGAGAGTTAAAATTTCATAAAGGACCTAATCATTCACTGATGTGTCCATCTAATTTTTCCCATAAAGGTTTCCTGAGGAAGTTTTTTGTTTGAGTCCTAGGCACACATTTTCAACAAACCTTTGGCTCATTATTATTCTGAGTTTACAGGTATGGGAGCTAAGGCTCAAGAGATTCAGTAATAGGGCTGGGACTTGAAAGCCTTTCTGTCTGTTCACCTCCCCTGTAACCGTTTGCCTGTCTCTATGCAGGGCCCTGTGCTGGTGCTGTGTGACTAGGGTCTTGGGACTTCACACTCCTTGTAGGAGAATTCATTATACATTCCGACATTGCAGCAGACTCTCAGCTGGGTTGTGCAGTTATTGCCTTTTGTCCTTCTTTTCCAGTATGTTAGAGGCATATTAGATTTTCCTTAATGGAAACACTATCTAAATGTGCCGTGGACATGCAATGTGAAATGTGTTTGTTAGTGTATCGTGTCCTCTGCCTCTTGCCTCCTGGTCCCGTTGATTAAGGGTGTTTGTAGTGATGGCTGGAACTTGACATCTCTGCTGACTGTCAGTTTAAGCTTACAGAGGGCAAGGTTGGGGGTCCTACGAACCAGGCCTTGGAGTTCCACAGCAGGGCTGTTTTCAGAGCTGGATGTGTGATGAGGGGAAACTTGTAGTAATTACTGAGCAGATGCCCTTAATGAGGTCTCTGCTGGATTTCCAGCTGGCTTCAAGAGCTCTGCACTGGGACAAGAATACCGAAGTCACTGGATGATTCTGTGACGTCACATCCTCCCCTGTTGTCATAGCAGCTATAATCATCTTACTGAAAGAGTCCCTCAGGGTGCTGGCAAGCCACATCTTTTTTCCACTTATGGGAACCACGGTGCTTCCTTCCACAGTGAGGAGAGAACTAGCATGCCTGAGCTCTTTAGAAGAAGGAAAAGCTTCATGTCAGTGTATCATTACAACGACTCTCATTATCTTAACAATGATTATGCTGCTGCACTTGATTACAGAAAAAAATTATAAAGATTGGCAGGGAAGATACAGGATCCTATCCACAGCATCAAAATGTGAACTTTTTGTTAAACATTTGTCTGAACAAAAATGTTTTTAATGAACATGTACATTCATTGTTATTTTTTCAAATGTGCTATCATCATTACTATTGTTTACTTTTATCTCCACAAACAATGTGTAATTAGTATTTTTTATATCAGTATTTTAAGAGTTGCTAAGATGTGATGGTTCACCTAGATTCTGTACATTGGGTGTTTAAATCTCTTCTGCTTTCCAAGAGTCACCAACAAAGTTACAGGACACATCATGGTCCCTACATCTTTATGACTTCTTTTTGCCTTCAGATAAATTCCTAGAAACAAAGTTGCTGAGTGGTGAGAGTTGAATCTATGCTATCAAGTTACATTATAGGGATACATTTCCTTTGAAATACATGGTTTATGCCATCTCTCCAGTGTTGTATCATGTTGTAATTCTCCATAGAAGGCACTTTTTCTATTTATGTTACAAATGCTGGATTTAAGTTTTAAAAGTTAATTTTGTGACTTAAACCCATTTTTTCCAATGTATCATCTGATCATTTGTACTTCTTTTATAAACAGTTCATTTCTTTTCATTTAGTGTTTTCATTTTTATTAATGTTTTTATTTATTATCTGAGAATTTCATATATTTTATTCATACTCATTCCCTTCCCCCAACTCTTCCCAGATCCTCCCCCATCTTCCTACCCGTCCATCTTCATGTTCTCTCTTTCAAAAAAGAAAAAAATCCAACAACCAAACAACAAACCGCTCCCTATACCCCAAACATAGAGTCTGGTTTGTGTTGTCCAACCACTCCTGGGCATGAGACCTGCCCTGGAGTGTGGTTGACATGTCCCGTGACACTCCATTGACAAAAACTGGTTTCCCTCTCCCAGCAGGTGTCAGTTGGGACTCACTGTTAGCCGGGAGTGGAACTTTGTATCACTTCTCCATCCTGGGACTTCTGTCTGGCTTGAACTTGTGCAGGTCTGCACATCCTGTCATATCTCTGTGAGTCCAAAAGTGCACCTGCCCTCTTGTGTCCGATAAATGATGTTTCTTTGAAGTTATGAATACTTCTGGCTCTTGTTATCTTTCCTCCTCCTCTTCTGCATTGATCCCTGAACCTTAAGGGGATCAATTATTTTTTTAATATATATTTTTATTGGTTCTTTAAATTTTTATATGCGTTTTGATAATTTTTAAGCCTCCCCAAGCTCCTCCCAGAACTACATTCTCTTTCCTGCTTCCCCAGCTTTGTGTCATTTCTAAAAAATATTTTAAAACATGACCAAGTACAATTTGTTTATCCAATATTCTTTACACGTGTGGCTTTCCCTTGGAGAGTGGCTGACTTACCAGGGACTATATTCAGAGAGAAAACTTTTCTACCTCTCCCAGCAGCTATCAGTTGCCAAAGCTCCATGGCAAGGGGGTGAGATTTCCCAGCCAACTCCCCTCTCCATGCTGAGATTTGGTCTGGCTTGGACTTGCACAGGTGTTGTGCATGCTTTCCCAAGCACCATGAACCCTGCTCTGTGCAGAGGACACTGTTTCTTTGGAGTCATCCACTACCTGTGGCTCTTACAATCTTTCCACCCCATCTTTCCCAGTGATCGTCAGGCTTTTGGAAGAGTGGGTGTAGTGAATATGTTCCCTATAGGGCTGATCTTTCTGGAGTCTTTTATTCTTTGCACTTTGGCCAGTTGTGGGTCTCTTTGTTAATCATCATCTACTGCAAATAGAAACTTCTCTGATGAGGGTTGAGATGCGCTAATCTGTGGGTATACCAATGAGTCATTAGGAGTTGGCAACTTGAGAATTACCAAATAGTGTATAACTGTTCTGTTAATTTTCTGAAGGTGAATCCCATGTGCTGATTTATCATTTGTATTTCTTTTAGAAGTGGTACATGTCTTTTCTCTTACTTTAGTTCTTTTCTTCCTTTAAGACAGGGTTTTGCTGTGAGCCCCAGACTATCCTCAGCCTTATAAAGCCCTACCTTAGTGTCCCAAATCCTGGGATTGCAGGCCTACACCATCGTATCCAACTTATATAGTATATTTTGCTCTTAGTAGTTTTTTTTTTAATTAGGGTGCCTTTTTCTGATTTATATAAACACCTTGTTGGGTGTGTGTGTGTGTGTGTGTGTGTGAGAGAGAGAGAGAGAGAGAGAGAGAGAGAGAGAGACAGAGACAGAGACAGAGAGACAGAGAGAGAGAGAGAGAGAGAGAGAGAGAGAGAGAGAGAGGGTCTGGCTTCTACATATATGTGCACACACACGCACACATACAAACATATATACAGACATTGTATATACATAAAAATATAAAACAAAACACACATTAGTATTTTCTTCAAGTACTTGCATTTTTATGTTGAAATTTTTGGGATAAGTTTATCTTGTAATGAGTTAGAGATTTAATGTTTTCACCCCAATTTATTTCTCATTGCTTTAAAGCGCTGGCATGATAATAAAGTTGCACTCAGACACACGGACACTCACATGTGACCTCAGTTTGGAAGGCCTGTTCTGTTCATGCATCAGTAGGTCTTTTCTTAGGAAAAGAATGAAAGGGACAGACTGGGAGGACTGATGGAGATGACCAAAGTATATAGTGTAGCTGAAAGAAATTAACTTTGTGACACTCAGCACTGTGTACAATGAATATATGTCATTAAACTTCATCTGCCGGGCAGCAGTGGCACACGCCTTTAATCTCAGCACTCAGGAGGCAGGGGTGGTGTGTAGCAGGAATCTTCAAAGTTCTTATTAATAAAATCAAACCTGAGGCAAGTTATTGGGGTCCATGCTGGTAGATCAGAGAGACAGAACAAGCCACAGCTATCTCACCTCGCCGGATCCTCAGCTGGTCTTGTCTCCTCAGACTGGAGGCCTCTGAGTCTTCATCAGGAATGGGTCTCAGCTGAATTACTGCTCAAAAGCCTGAATGCTCAACCAGCCAAAAGCTTCTAGTTTCTGGTCTTCACGCCTTATATATCTTTCTGTTTTCTACCACCACTCCCTGGGATTAAAGGCTGGCTTTCTGGGATTAAAGGTGTGTGTCACCATGCTTGGCTATTTCCAATGTGGCCTTGAACTCACAGAGATCCAGAGGGATTTCTATCTCTGGAATGTTAGGATTAAAGGTGTGAGTGCCACCATTTTCTAGCCTTTGTATTTAGTGGCTGTCTGTTCTCTGACCCCAGATAAATTTATTAGAGTACACAATATTTTGGGGAACACAATACCACCACATTTCCTCTCTTTTTGTCTAAAATTAAAAAAGCTTACAACTAATACAAGAAAAACTATCTTCAATAAGTATATGCAATATACAGTCAAGATTACATTAACAATGTCTAGTCCATTAACATTTGACAGATCCAGACAAAAAATTTTCATTACTTATCTTATTTAAAACAAGTAGTTCCTTTTTAAAAGTAGATTCCAGCCGGGCGGTGGTGGCGCACGCCTTTAATCCCAGCACTCGGGAGGCAGAGCCAGGCGGATCTCTGTGAGTTCGAGGCCAGCCTGGGCTACCAAGTGAGTCCCAGGAAAGGCGCAAAGCTACACAGAGAAACCCTGTCTCGAAAAATCAAAAAAAAAAAAAAAAAAAAAAGTAGATTCCATAATCTCCCTTTTTATCTTATCATATCCATATTTTCTCTTTTTTTCTTTTCATAATAGATTCACTAGTCTACCTTTTGTCATTTTTATATCTTCCCCTTTTTCTTCAGTGTAGATTCAGTGATCTACCTATTTATCCTATTATTTCTTTATCCTTTTTCTCAGAGTAGATTCGATGATCTATCTCATATCTATATTCTCTTTTTCTTTTTGCTTCCTAGGGGTGAAGATATCTTTAGGGAATCTTGAAAAGAAAATTTTGGGGTTAATCATCAAGTCCTGTATCATTTGTCCAGTCTCTGCATAATAGGAAAGAAAGTTCAGGGCTTGTTTCAAGTCCTTTTTCAAGTAGTCTGTCAGGCTGGATCATCTCAACTAGTCCTCTCGAAATTGTCCTGTCCAGTTTGTAGTCCAAAGTCCATTTTTCCATGGTGTTAATTGGCTTAATGGCTTTATCATAGTCCATGTGGAATCATCGTTGTAGGATCCTGTCATCTTTTTGAAGATTTCAAAGTCACTGTTAGGCATGGTCATGGTTTTCTGCAGACTTTTTTTTTTTTTTTTTTTTTTTTTGCCTCCTCTGTGGTTTGGAGCAATCATAGTGTGATAAATGTCTGTCTCTCGGAACCATGAACATTCTTCCCTAGAACAGAAAATCTTCACAACAATTTCTCCCCACCATTTGTCTTGCCAAACTTTTCCAAACTGACCTTTGCCGATGCTTTCTTGTAACACGATGGTCCTGGCAATTCTTTTCTGAAACAGCAGCAGTAAACCCTTCGTCCCAGGTAGCAGCATCACCGCAGTCACAAACATGATGAGAAGGAGCTGGCAACGTGGAGCAGTAGCCACTGCTTCCATGGTCCCACCACTGTTTGTGGTTCAGTCCAGGCCAAAGCTTCTCCCAAGCCTCTTAGGCCGGCCTCAAACTCGGGATCCTCCTGCCTCTGTCTCCTTCAGCAAATCCTACTGATGTGCACCACCACCACCGACTGAGTGTAGCTTGGGCCTGAGCTCAAGGCCACAGGCAAACAGCTTTTTCATGAATTCGTAACACGAACGTTGGGCGCCAGATATTGAGTAACCAACCGTCTTATTAAATAAGAATCACAGAAACAATGTAAAAGAGAAAGCCGAGAGGTCAGAGCTCAGAGCTAAAATCTCACCCTTCCGCCTGCGGTGTCCCAGCTTCCCAAAAGAGCCTCTGTGAGTTTGAGGCCAGCCTGGTCTACAAAGTGAGTGCCAGGACGACAGCCAAGACTACACAGAGAAACCCTGTCTCAAAAAACCAAAAAACTTCATCTACCCACAAAGAGCAGGAGTTTGTAACTTTCTAGTTTCTTCTTCTTTTTCCTCCTCCTTCTTCTTTTCTTTTTTGTAAATATTCTAGGGGTAGTAAAAAAAAATCTAGTTTCAAAACTTCTTAATTTAAATACATTTTGATTTAAATTCTAACTTAAACATATTCTAATTTATAACAGTTATACAAAGTAGTAGTTATATAGCACTACTATCCAGGTCCTTCTTTACTGTGTGGGCTGTTGGAGCTGAAGGAAATCACTTGCTTACTAGAGATTTCTGTTGTATTTTTTTCTAAAAATTTCACCTTGCATTTCAGTTTCAAGTTTATGTATAGTTTGGCACACTGTAATTTATTTTGTTAGCATTCATAGAAATTATATATTTATTATAATTTTACTTTTTCAGTATAAAATGGTATTACCATTTTATTTCTAAAATAGACTAATTACTAAAAACTCATTCAAACCAAAACATTAAAATCTCCTCAAATTTGGCTAACCTTTTTTTGGACACCCAATTCTGCTGGGTGTCTACATGTGTAGAACATACACATTCTCCATCTGGTATGGATTTTTTATGCATGCTGTTGTATAATCAACATTTGTTTCACACTGAAATGTGATGGTCATTTTTTTTGCATAAAACATCAATAGTCATTTTAAATGAACTTTTGGTTGGAAATATTTAGTTGCTTCATCAGACCAAGAACTTAAGTTTCTCATTCTTTTGCTCCTATCCTATTTGCTTTAGAAACACTAGTTTTAAAAAAATTATGTTAATGAAAATGTAATTAGATCACTTTACTCCTCTTTCCTTCCTCCAATTTCTCCCATGTCCTCGGTCTCTAGCCCCTTCCATCCCGCTCTACTTCCTCTTGAACTGATGGACTCTATTATTGTTACATATGTATCCATTTATATTCATAAATATATCAACACAATCTACTAAGTCTATTCAGCATTACTTGTATGTATATGATTTCTGGACTGATCACTTTGTATTTCATAACTAATTATGGGGCTCATCTCTGGGAGAGACTAATTCTCTCTTCCCCCCAAATCATTAATTGTCTGTAGTTCTATATCTAGTGGTAGAATCCCATGATTTCTCCCTTTCTCATTAGCATGTCTATTGGTATTGTCATTTTTCAGGTCTTGTTTAGCAGTCAAACTATCACGGGTGAAGTTTTCCTATGGAGAAAAAATCTCACAGAAGACTTCCTGATCCAATGGCTCTGACAATTTTTCTTCTCTCTCTTTTATGGGCCTTCAGGGAAGGAGTTTTATTGTAGATGTATCTACTAGAGGTGGGCTCCTTCAAATCAGTTTATGTCTACATTATGACAAGTTGTGTTTTTCTGTAATGGTCTCCATTTGCTACAAAGAGAGAAGCCTCTTTGATGTGGGGCGAGAGCTATATGTTATCTGTGGGTATAATGGTAAATTTCATCTACCATAATCAAGTTGACTTTTTCCTGGAGATGCAAGGATTGTTCAACATATTTAAGACATTAAATATAATAAATCATATAAATATACTTAAAGACAAAAATCACATGACCATCATAAGAGATGCAAGAAAAGCTATTGACAAATTCAACATGTCTTCTAGAGTGAGTAGAAATGGAAGGAACATACATCATCATAATAAAGGCTATATATAGCATCTATATCTGCATCTCCAAATCTGTGACAGAAACAACGATCTCCCACTTGGGGTTTGAATTCTTCATCCATAAAAGGAAGGGATGTAATTTGAGCATTAATTTTTAAATGGTTCTATAGAGTATTAGGGCTTTATCAAGATGCTTGGACAATTGTGAAAATTGTGGGACCAGTGAGATAGCTCATAGGGTAAAGACACTAGCTGCTAAGCCTGATGACCTGATGACCTAGGACTCATGGTGGAAGGAAGGATTGACTTCTTCAACTTCTTCTTTGACTTTTACACATGCACCATGGCACTTACATGTGCTCCCCCCATAAATAAAAGTAACTAAAAAATTAAAAAATGATTGAGATATAAGCATCAGATATAAAATATATTTAACTTTTAAAACTTCACAATATATGTATATTTGCTTATGGATATACCATTTTTTAAAAACATTGGCAATTGTAAACATCAATTTATGTTTTAAGGTGAGCTATAATAGAAGTTGGAATAATGCTACAATTTATTCTTTTTTCTTTTGGGACAAGATTTTACTATGTAGCTCAGGCTGGCCTCCGCTTTGTGACCCTCTTGTTTTGGCTTCCTGAGTGCTGAGCTGACAGATGTGAGCCACTGTGCCCAGTTATTATTTCAATTTTTGAAAAGTGTTCTGAGATCACAGGGTGAGCAACAGTGCCAATTCCCTGCTTATAAATCCTTCCCTTCCTAGAATCGCTAATAGGCATTTTCTCAATTATGCATAACTGATACCTGACAGGAATGCAGTGGCTGCCTTACTCCTGTAATAAACACTATTATATTTACCCATAACTGAAAGTTTTATGTTCAGCAGAACAGTTTGTAATTCACTTTACTTTATAATAAATATGACAGTTTTCACTTTAAAAATAAACTATGCTAATATATTCATTTTAGGGTTCTGTGTAAAATTTCATTTGAATAAGATGTTCTACTGCTGAAAATGTGTGTAGCATTGTAGGTGTTGCTGAGGGGGCTGGTCCTTGAAGTCTGCTGAGATTTAACTGTACACTGAGCCTTCCTGCTGCTTCGAGCTTATCCACTTTTGCCTAGTGATTCTCCCATCTTCTGTAATGAGAGTGGTACCCACATCTTTCTTCTGGAAATGAGGCAACAGCAGGCATTACATGGGGATGCTGGGATCGGTGACTTTAGACTTGAGGCATTTTACTTTTTGACTTCTTTGGACTAGGCTGACACCACAATTATGGTATGAATGCAATTGATCTTCTTAATGAATCATTTGGCTTCTTGCTTACTGTGCAACTATAGTAGCCCCTAACCATCTATGGGAACTGTGTTCCAAGACCCCTAGTGACACCTGGAACTGAAGATGATTCCCACATATCCCCTCTGACAGTCGCCATGCTCAGCTGTACTAATGTCTGAGCCTTGGAGTGGCCGTCACCATACTAACAAAGCAATGCATGTATGTTGGGTAGTTTTATGTCAACTTGACACAAACTAGAGTCATCTGAGAGGAGGGAACCTCAATTAAGAAAATGCCTCCATAAGATGAGGCTGTAGGCAAGCCTGTAGGGAATTTTTTAAATTAGTGATTAATGGGGGAGGGCCCACTCCAGTGTGGTTGGTGCCATCCCCGGGCTGGTGGTCTTGGTTCTATAAGAAAGCAGGCTGAGCAACTCATAAGGAAGAAGCCAATAAGCAACACCCCTCCATAGCCTTTATATCAGCTCCTGCCTCTAGGTTCCTGCCCTGTTTGAGTTTCTGTCTTGACTTCCTTCAGTGATGGACTGTGATTGAAAATGTAAGCCACACAAACCCTTCCTTCCCAAGTTGCTTTGGTCATGATGTTTCACCACAGCAGTAGTCACCCTAACTACATGGAATCAGCTGCCATGCTCCTCACTGGAGCAACCTTAGGTGTTGTGGCTGCAGAAGCAGCCGTGGGATGGCGCCTCTGTACTTTAGTACTGTCATACTTTTGCTTAAGAAGGCTTATAATTACAGGAAGTTCTTGGCTTACGTTGATATATGTGCTTGAAGCAGAGGACCAAGTATTTATCAATTGAATTTTATGAACAGCTTTGGTTTTCCTTAATGTGCTTTGCAAATTGCTGGCTGCTGTTCTCTGGTTTATGAAACTGTCAGAGGATGCATGTGATCTGCTCCTGGCTAGGGCTCTTGTCCTGTGTCTGTCATGGCTGCAACAGGAGCTGCTGTTCTTTGGAATTATTTGAATGCTCAGTGAGAAGAGTCATTTCTTGGGTATGCCAACTGGGATCAGGTTTCTCTATTGCCAGGTGCTATGACACTTCTTTAATGACCTGGAAAACTCCATCTCCATCTCCAAGACAGTTCTATAGAGGTTACTAATTGTCCCATATCCATTGTCATAGGATTAGCCAAGCATATGGAAGATGCTTAATAAATACTTGTTAAAACTACAGCACAGAACATACAGGCATAACGGTGCATGCTTGTAATTCCAGTATTTGAGAGCAGGAGACAAGAGGTTCAGCAGTCCAAGCCTAATCTCCAGTTCAATATCAGCCTGAGCATACAAAACTCAGACTTGGAAAAAAAAATATATCTAGCACAGACTTACTTGTCCAGTGTATCTTTTTCACATTGTCTGCAGTTGGTGGAACTGTTTGGGAAGGAGGTACAGCTTTGTTAGAGGTGTGTCATTTTGTGTTGGCTTTGAAAATGGACTTCAGTTCTCAGTTTTTATTCTGTAGTTCCCCACTTAATGTTGGCAAAATGGTTGATTCAGCAATTACTCTTTAAATTTCATTGGCTAAAAATGAGTCACAGGTATACTTCTAGGCCAATTACTGGCTTAGTAGAAAGGATTATCTTTTCTTATTGGTTGGTACACCTGTGTGCGTGCGTGCGTGCGTGCATGTGTAGGACGTGTATGCATGGATGTGGAGGGCAGAGGTTGATGCCCGGTGTCTTCCTTTCTCACTTGAGCCAGGATTGCTCATTGAATCTGGAGCTCACCAGTTGACTGGCTGTTCAACTCTGGGATCCACCTGTCTTCATCCCTGAAGGGGTAGGGTTAGAGGTCAGGCTTTTACATGGGTGCTGGGGATCTGAACTCAGGACTTCATGCTTGCATGGTAGGTACTTTATCAACTGAGCTAGTTTTCCAGTCCCAGTTGAGACACTTTTATTGATTGGTTGATTGATTTTCATCAACATACAAAGTAATAGGTTACATTATCACTGTTTCATATACAGATACCATTGTAATTTGCTCATATTTACTGCACCCTGTCACCATTTCTTATCTGCTCCATTATGTAGGACTCACCCCCTCCCCCCAAACAGTACCGGTTGTCTTTTCATATCATATCTATGTATGTAGTTGATGATATGTTGTTAAATCTCTATGCCATGTGACAATAGCATGTGGTATTTATCTTTCATTTCCTTACATTATCCTCTCTTGGTCCCTCTTTCTCCACACTTTAGACCTCTTCCTTCAACATAGTTTCTACTCTGCTTGGCTTGTGGAATTTGTATTGTATTTTAAATATAGGATCATACCTTATACAAATAGGGATAATTTGACTTCCTTTTTTCCTGCTTGCATGCCCTTTATTTCTTCCTCTGGCCTTATTGCTGTGGCTAATTCAAGCATTACACCAAAGAAGAGGAGACATTTTTGATTTAGCATAAATGCTACCAATTCCTCCCTGCTTGGTTATATATAACTAATGTTAGCTATAGCTTTTCTTAGTTAACCTATATTTCTTCCATTCTTAGTTTCTTCAATACCAGAAAGAGATATGGATTTTGTCAGAGGCCTTTCTTTATCTATGATAAGATGATCATGTGATTCTGCCCCTGCATGTGATATGTTTCATTAATTGATTTGTGTGTGTTGAACTATCTCTGCATCTCTGGAGTGAAAATAGGTCAGTCATGATATACAAGCTTTTCAAAGTGCTGTTAAATTTGGTTTTTAAGTGTTTTGTTGAGAACTTTTGTGCACCTGTGGTAGTTTTAAAGAGAATGGCCCTCATAGGCTCATATATTTGAACACTCAATCTGCAGTTGGTGGAACTGTTTGGGAAGGATTAGGAGGTACAGTTTTGTTGGAGGTGTGTCATTTTGTGTTGGCTTTAAGATTTCAAAAGATATCCCCACTTCTTTCTCAATCTTGTGCCTGTGGACCAGATGTAAACTTTTAGCTACTGCTGCAGCACCATGCCTGCCTGCTGCTATACTATCCACCGTGATGGTCATGGAACCATCCTCTGAACTATAAGCAAGTCCCCATTTAAAGGCTATCTTTTATAAGTTGTCTTGGTCATGCTGTCACTTCACAGCAATTAAAAAAATAACCAAGGCAGCACCTGACAAGTTGATTAGATTGTCCTGAGGGC
Organism: Peromyscus leucopus; assembly: GCF_004664715.2. Lineage (NCBI taxonomy): Eukaryota > Metazoa > Chordata > Mammalia > Rodentia > Cricetidae > Peromyscus > Peromyscus leucopus. Next base: position 74,960,120 of record NC_051065.1, on the reverse strand, counting down.
TCTTCCAATGTGGTTGCCTTTGTAGAAGGAATGTACTGCTTGCTTAGCCTGCTTTCTTATACCACTTAGCACTACTGCCCAGGGGTGGCACACCCACTATGGGCTGGGCCCTCCCACATCAATTACTAATTAAGAAAATGCCCCACAGGTTTGCATACAAGCCATCTGGTGGGGGCATCTTCTCACCTGAAGTCCCCTCTTCTCCAATGACCCGAGATTGTGTCAGGTTGACAAAGCAGTAGCTTGTAGTTATCTTTGCGTGTTCTAACTGTTCCCTAGTGTCTCTTATGCCATCTCCAGCCAGTACTTAGGACCCTTTCATGCATAGACTTGTGAGGGAGCAGAAAAGAGAAGGAATGGGGATGGCTAGTTCAGTGCTATTCATTACCAAGACGCACCCACTGTTCTAACTGCATTTTCAAGCTCCTCCTTCCAAGGAAAGGCTGAAACTCAAACTCAAATAACTGATTTTAAACACAACCTAAAGAATTTCACTATAGACAGTTTTCCCTCATTTCTTCTTTATCTGTGGGAGCTCAGTTCTTGATTCTGTATTTTGAGGATCCAGTCAAAATATTTACTGTGATGCCTTGAATTATTATTATTATTATTATTATTATTATTATTATTATTGCTGTTGTTAGGAGCAAAGCAAAGAAGAAATAAATATAAAGACACAACTTTTTGTTTTGTTTTTGTTTTGAGACAGTTTCACCATGTAGCCAAGGCTGTGCTGATATTTGGTAACTAGCCCAAGTAATCCTCAAATTTAGGATCCTTCCGTTTCAGCATGTTGAGTGCTGGGATCACAGGCGTGCATCACCACACCCCATAAGAGCTCCAACTTGGTCCTCACTGTAACATTTCTTGTGGCTCCCACACACTCCCAGGTGCTTTTGCTTCTTCTGTCAGGAGAGGCATCCTATGTCTCCATTTCTAGGAAAGCAGCTGAAGCTAAAGGCCAAGGTTCTCAGTGAGTGGCAGAGCCTGCATGTAAATGCAGGTCTGCCTCCAATCCCACCCCAGCCCTGCCCCTGCTGGTGCAGACCTAGAAAATCAAGACACAGGCCCCCTTTCCCCACCCAACTCTTTTTATTTTTTTGGAATGGGTTAGGAACATTTAGGAACTTCAAGACTGAACTGAACTTAAATTCCTGACTCAGGGCCAGCACAAGGAAGGGGCCCTCACAGTTTTAAATCTGTGCCTGGTGACACCCACGTGGTGAAGGAGAGCAGACAACCCGCTCAGGAGCCTGTTGTCTCATCCCATCATTCTAGAAGAGCTGCCAATCTGATATTTCCTTTCCTGAAGGTCGTATGCTGTGACCTTTAGTACAATCATCACTGTGAAGCCTCTCTGGGACTCACTTTGCATTTTTGTAGAACAGAAAGAACAATCTCAACACCTAAGAGTGATCAGGAAAAAAAAAAGGGAACGTTACAGGAATGCCCATGTGCTTGATGTCTTGCCGTTTGTGATTCCACGCTCACCTCTCACAGCATGGATTTTAATTTCTTCATAGCAAACAGGGATTGTTTCATTGGCTAAGCTCATACTTTGTGGCTTTCTCTCATCACCCATCACTGCTGCTTTTTGTGGGCAGAGCCCTGTGCCTGGCATGTGGCAGGTTCTCAGACATTCTTTGCGAAGTGATTAATTCGTTTTTCTCTAATCCTCTTTTCTTTTCTCCCACAGCATTTGTGTGTATGATGTGCGCGTGTGCTGTGTGAGTGTGGACAATCTGCATGTATATGATGTGTGTGTAATACGTGAATACATGTGTGCCATGGCGCACATGTGGAGGACAGAGGACAACCTCAGGCATTGGTCCTTGCTTTGGACTTCATTTCTGATCGTCTCTTAATGGCTGCTGGATGCTGTGCACTCCAGGCTAGCTGGTGCCCAAGCTTCTGGGGATACTCTTGCCCAGCTCCCTGTACGAGCACGGGGTTATAGGGACATGCTAGCATGCTCAGGTTTATATGGGTCCTAGAGATTCAAACTCGGTCCTTGTGCTGATGTGGTAAGTATTTTACCCATGGGCCATCTCCCCAGCCCCAAGATGTTTTCTGTTTCTGCTGATGACATCACTGCTCAGTCTTTCTCATCTCAATCAGACAATTGGTCATTTTCCTGGATTCTTCCTTTGGAGTGTTATCCCCTTCATAGTTTCAAGCCCATCTTCTCCCTCCTGTCTCCGTAGCTGCCCACTACCTGTTTATTGTCAAGGTGCAGCTCTTACCTCTTAAGTTGTCTGTCTTCCACAAATCCTAGTCTGACTATTCCTGTCCCCCAGTGTCGGCTTGATCCTAATTTTACTGAAACAAACGTAAAAAGACATTTTGCATAATATTGGGAAATGGGACAGACTGGGGATTAGAGTTTATTGAGATATTATTTTTTAGGGGAGGTGTAATGATGGTCTTGTGTTGTTAATGTCTTTAACTATTGGAGGAAATTCTATCAACATAACAGTGTCTCCAGCTTAACTTGAAATGCGCATACCTTTGCCATTTTTTTGTTCTTTTTGATTGCTTTTGCCTGCCTTCTTCCTTAATGTCATCCCCCTACCCCATGCTGGAGGAGAAGTCTCCCAGATGATTCTACACCTTTATTAGGAATTTGTGACACCACCTTCTCTGATTGCTCTATTGGAAGTGATGTTGTTCTCTTGCAAATACATTTTATACCATGTGTTCTTCATTTCTGACAGCCACCCATCTGAATTCATTTTAAAGTTTTCAGACATTCTCTCTCCCTCTTTCTTTTTTGGTCAGGATTTCTTAGGTTGAATAAGCCAAAGACTCAACTCAGTCGATTCCAGCATGAAACCTAATGTTGAGAGTCACAAAACAGGAAAACCAAAAAGATAGCCTCGATGCAGCCACAGCTGGATTCAGTGAACCACTTTTATCCTCCGGTTACCTAGTTCTTCCCACAGCCCTGTCTCTTGGCTTTATTTGCACTTGTTTTAGTTCCACTCTTAGGTAAACCCTGTCTGTGGGGTGGCTTCTGTTCCACGGTGTGTAAGAGAAGGAAAAAGAACTCACTTATTTCTTCATCAAGTCCTGGACCAAGTCCTGTTGGTCTGGATTGGATTATGTGCCTGATGCCAAGCCAAACACCATGGCTGGGGGCCAGCTGGGTGCACTGACTAGCCAAGTAGAAGGCAGGTGTCTACCCCTGGAGCCAAAGAGTGGCGCCAGCTTCCCTTAGACCTCACCAGCCGAGAGAGGTTGCCTGTCCATATCTTCTACTTAACAGGCTAAGGGGAGTGAGATGGCACAAGGTCCCATGAAATGAATTCAGGTTTGTTTCTTCCCATCCAGCCTCGCACCCTGAATGGTGTACTCTGTTTCCTCTGTTAGCAGCCTTAAGAAACATTGCTAGTGTTAATTTTACATATCTGAGTGGGATCCACTCTAAACTGGATTACTGCCTTGTTTCTTGGCACAACCCTTCCTGATCCCGAGGGAACTGTAATTTGGTTGAAAGAATAATAGGGGACATTGTAGTGTGAAACCCTGGGAACAGACAAGCGTCTGTTGAGGACTTTGGAAAAGCAAGGGAGGTGTGCAGAAGGAGCCCAAACAGAACATTTGTGGTTACCACAACTTGGCTATTGGATGGCTTTATGGCAGGCTCAGGAATGTGGGTCCCAGGATGGTAAAGACCAGTGTCACCATGGGCACTGAAACCACTGGATCCATCTGGGCAGTCGCCGGGCCTTTTCCTGCCATTCTCCAAGCATTGTGCACAGGCTGTGCTGCACCAGATTCCATGCACAGATATTTTACACGAAGTGTCTGAGCTCAGTGGACATCCACTTAACAGGTTAAACTGCAGAGGAGCAAATCACAAGTTATCCACTAGAGAGTGGAAAGGGATTTTGAGTCAGCTGGATGACTTGCATGGCTGTTGGATGGAAACTAAGGCTTCTTTATCTAGCAATTCTCAATTTTGGGATATAAAGGTACTGTAGGAGGAGGGCAACCATTACGGTAAAGATGCAGTCAGGCAAGAACCGCCCACGGCTACAAGATTAGCATGTATGGGATTTCAAAGAAGAACAGAGTATTTGTGTGGCCTACTGTGTCTCGCATCTTGCAAGGGAAGAAGCAAGATGATAGGGATATTGTGAGATGATCCAGCAGCCACTTGATCACAAGATTAAAACTGTAATAATTTATGATGGACAGATGAACATGGTATGTTTACAGATGTGGGACTTTGAGAAGGAAACAATAATGTCCATGTAGAATACTATCTGAGGACACAAAACCTCAGTCTAACCACAAGGGCATACCAGACATCCACGAAACAAGGAACATTCTTATGTGCATGTATATGACATGCGCTCGGGGCTGGATATAGAAAAGAAAAAGTGAACGTCAGAACAAAACAAGGGGAGATTTTGGAAATGTTCCAGTTCTAGATCTTTCTGACACTCAAATGAGTGATAGAGTTCAGAATGGATCTTGTCCAGAGGAGAAAGTCTATAAAGGGTATTATTAGATCATCTGGCCAAATGGGAATGTGGATGGTAAGTTAGATAAAGGCACTGTGTCAGTGTAGATATCTGTACTGTGATTGACTCATTTCTTAGGAAGTATACACACAGGCATTTTGGGTTTAAACACAGTAATATGTGTAATTTACTATATACAGGCATACACACTTGTGCACGCACGCGTGCGCGCGTGTACACACACACACACACACACACACACACACACACACAGGAGGGCGGGAAGAGAGGCAGAAAGAATGGGTGAGAGGGGATGGAGTAGGGAGGGGAAAGAGAGAGAGATGTGGGAGGAGAGTGGAACAAAATGTTAGATGAATCTGGGTAATGTCTATATGAATTTCTCCGTACTATTTTTAATAGCTTTTTAAAAATAAATTTGAAACTTTTGTAAAAAGTTAAATACAGTATCAACTCCAGAGAGAGCCTCTGTTACCAGGGTGTTGAGGTGGTGATGATGAACAGGTGTGTGCTGACGAAGTTTCTGGGTGAGTTTCCAGCCTCAACTGCGTGATCCTGTACCGGTCTTGTGAGGTAACCACAGCTGGTGTTGAGTTCATGAACCCAACAGACTTGTCATGTCAGACTTCTCAATTTTCCAAAACTTAATTTAAACCTTGGTCTAAATTCCCATCCTGTGGTTGGCAGCAAATTCAAAAAGAGACCATCACTGGAGTCTCTCTTCCTCTGCTAGGAACCACAGCAGCCCAAGGTGGGTGAGAGAGACGGGAAGGTGGATGACACACGGACCGGGTCTCTAGTTCAAGTCCCCGATTCTTTCCCAATAAAGTGCTCAGGGACTGTGTGTGTTACAGAGTCTGATATCAGGGACTTCTTAAAGCCACCTGTGAATACACTTCTCTCCCCAACCCTGGCCCCCATCAGCATAATTTTTCAGAGAGTATAAGATTTTACAAGAGATCAGAGGGGACACAGACTCTTCATCTGGTTTCTTGTTTAGAACTGAGTAAAAGGGGAGGTAGGGACCAAAGAAAACGAAGTACAAATTAATGTCAAAAATTAACCTGACACGTTCATGTCCTGTTTATAGTTCAATTTAGAATTTAAAATAATATTTGCATCCAGAGCAGGAGTCCCTTGTCTGTGGTAGCCATTTCCTCACTAGCTAGTAGTTGTCATATCTAGAAATCCCAAAGTAGCCACAGGTGAGTCACGCATCCCAGGGTCAGCACAAAACAGTTGTAAATATCTTGCTTCCTTGAGTGGAAAGGAAGTTTAAAACAACAGTGTTTCTGCATTTTTCTACCTAAAGAAAAATACTTTAAACCTGATGGCCTGTTAAAAGAAAAACCTACAAATATATGACATTGAGGTGATACTACCCAGGGAATTAATGTTCTCTTGATGTTTCTTGTCAGAAGAATGTTGGTCCAGCTGTTTTGATTCCCACCATTCCAGATGTAACACTGACAGACTTCTCAGGAAGGTTAATGGAAATCAAAATTACTGTCATTTCTTACTTCTGATCAAAGAGGCCAAAAGTGAGCAACTCTGAGCATCTCTGGGTCTCTGAGGTGGGAGGAAGATGAAATCTGTCCACAGAGAGAGCCCACCCCTGACTGCTCTCCGTGGACTGGCCACTGTCACAGGAAACAAAGACCTGGGCGAGTCACATGGAGGACAGACAATGTAAGTCATGATTTTCCAACTCTGCATCCTGTGTGTGGCATGTGCACTGCCCTGGTCTTTGCCAGGGTTCTGAAAATAGTTGGTTACACGGGGTCATTTTCCAAACGGGGAAACTGAGGTCCTAATAGTTTTCCCAGGGTCACCCGATAATGAGAGCTGGAGTCAGGTTTCCTTGGTCATGGATTTGTTCCTTTGCTTCTGGTTGGTTTGGGCTCTGCTGCTGTTCCTTCCTTCCCTGCCAAGCCTGGCTCTTATTTTCGCAGATTTCCTACTTGCATCATCCTAAGTACCCAAGTCCTCTTTGCTGAGCTGGTTGGTCGAGTCAGTGGGACACAGGCACAGCGTGGTTCTGGGACTGGGTTTTGGCCTTGTCCTCAAAGTCTGGCAGCACTTCCTGGGGTAACAGCCGAGCAGTCAGGTAGAAAGGAGAGTTTCTGGGCACTGATCCATGCCTGGGCAGAAGAAAACACCCTTCTCATTTGTTGTGTGTTGATCTAGTGGCAGGGCAGAGAAGTGAGCGTGCAGAACGGAGTCCCGAGGGCTTCCCGGAAGGAGAAGCTGGCAGGGACAGTGCTCTCTTTCTATGGATCAATTGGGTCCGTTTTGGTAGATGACATCATAGTGTAGTGTTGTGATGATGTTTGCTCGAGGGATTTCCGCTGGGTGGGTGGGTGAGGAAAAATAAAGGTTTCCATAAGAAAAATATTTTGTATGATTTAGCTATTTAAACTTTCAGCACAGGGCAGTGAGCAAATCACGAGATCTTATGTGAGACTAGGAGTGAGTGTGGAAAGCCTTCTCTTCGGGGAGTTTAGAGATGTCAAAGGTTGTTGAGGGACCCCAGCTGGCAGGAGACGGAGCTACATTGACCCTAGTTGGACGATGGGTCAAGTCAGTAGCTTTCCTATAGACTTGTGGGGCCTGGGCTACCGCAAACCCTGTGACCCGTGGTGCTAGCACATGGGTAAAATTTAACAAAGTGCTGATGAAGGGAGGGAGAGAGAAGAAAGAGAGGGCACAGAAGGTCCCGAGTCTGGGTAGCAGTGTTCCCCCAGCATGGGCCCTCTCTTTCTCCCTGGCTGGAATACTGGAAAACTGTGTCAAAATTTGTCTTTGAGGCTGGGGGTATGGCTCAGCTGGAAGGGAGTTTGCCTACCTCACACAGCTCTGGGTTTGATCCCCATCATAACATAATAGGTATGGTAGTATATAACTGTAGTCCCAGTACTTGGGAGGTGCAGGCAGGAGGATCAGGAGTTCAAGGCCACCCTCAGCTTTCTCCCATGTGTATAACTCACTGAAGTCCACACCATGAAGTGAGACAGTAGAGATGTGGTAGGGCATCTACTAAGGACCTCTCTCCCGCCCTGTGCAGGGCAGATCAAAGACACACTTCCCTCAGTCCACCTCGTTCCTCTGAGGGTTGGGTCCTGTTGTCTCCTTTTCATGGGTGAAAAGACTAAGACTTGAGAGAGTAAGTGACTGGGGTCTGGCAACACTGGAAGAGCTTTGGCTTGTAAAGGATTCTTGGAGGGTGTGCTACCCGTGAGTGAAAAATACTTGGCTTGAGGGAAAAAAATCATAGAAGGATGCAAGCTTATCCAAAACAGTTTCAGGAAACTGGTGGTTGTCAGATTTCCGGAGTTTCCACATGTAAGCTGGTTCCCAAATCAAGGCAATGCTCATCAGTGCCCTAGCTTTAAAAAAAACATTATCATTCCATAGGGACCTTGAAGTCTTGAACTCTCCTGGCTGGCACAGGCTTTGCTGGGCCTACAGACAGCTTGTTAACTGAGAATTCACCAGGGGCATAACCTTTCCCTTGTCCCTCTGCACACCAGCAGGCCCCGGGTTATGCCACGTGCCGGGCTCTCATGGGCAAGGAGGGCCGCATGTGGAAAATGGACTGATGAGTGAGTCATCGTAAGACTTTGCCGTTCTGATGAGGCAGGTTAAGAGGGGACAGCATTATCAGATCCAGCCTGGTCTGGTTTGTCTCAGCTTTGAATGCCTAGGGTAGGCTCAGCCTTGTGTTAGGATATGACTTAATCTTGAGAAGTGGGTTTTGTTTTCGTTAAATAGACACGTAGTCTCTAAGAGATTAGGGAATTTGTTCATGTTTCTCCAACTGGTGGGAGGCAGAAACTGATTTTGAATCCAGTTGTTCTTAGAGACGTGCTTGGTGGGCATGTCAAGGCATGGGGACATTTGCTCCTCATCTTTGAGTGAGTGCTCCATTCATCTGCTACCCCTGAAACTATGTAGGGCTCCGTAGTTCTGAGATTGCCTCCCTGGCTCACTGGAGAATATCCGGCTTGCCTGAGCACGTAGATGGGATGGACAGTGTGTAACCTAATGGACCCCTGTCCCTGGCTGCAAAGAGGGCTTCCTGGAGGGCTGCTCTCTGCTTCTCTTCTGGACTCATTGTCAGGTAGCAATGAGGATATATGTGTCAGTTTTCCAGTGGCCACACAGAGTCAGCAGACAGCTGGCAGAGCCCTAGCTGGGGTCTGGCGGGCTTGGAACAACCCCCTCTGTTGGGTCTCCAGCCTCACCAGGAGTCTGTGCTAGGTTTCAGCCTCTAAGCAAGATGTGGACTTGGATGGCTCTGTCTTCCTGCTACCCAACCACAGCTGTTACCAGTCTTCAATTGCTCGATGCTAACAGCGGTTAAGAATTATAATGATGGCAGGTACTCCTGGCAGGATCCTAGGTACCCCTTCAAGCATTTTACAAACAAACATTCATTCATTCTAATTTTCACAACACTTTAAAATAAGTCAATTACCATCTACCCATTTTATAGATGAAGAAACCAAGGCACAAAGAAGTCACAGGCTTTTCCCATAGTCACACAATAAGTAAGGAGCTGAGACTTTATGGAGTTGCTATCTGCCACAAGTCATCATTTTTCCATTGTCACACAGTAAATGAGGAGTTGGGACTTGAACTTATGGAGTTGGTATCTGGCATAAGTCAGTCTTCCCTGAGTCCTGACTTTCCTCTGTGCCTGTGCCTACTCCTGGAATGGATTTGACCAGACCCAGCCAGCCACAACAGTTTTGGGGCAATAGCCAAAAAGCTGTCTTTTCTCATTGTTAGTCCCTGTCATTCTTCATTCCCTGTCTTCCTGTAACTTATCCAAAAACTTATACTTATTTTTTGCATCTCTCCCTTCATCTTTGCTTATTTCTTACTTTGGTGCTCAGTAGCTGGTAATCAGGAAGTGGCGGAGAAGCTTGTCTGTGAGCTGGTGAGGTCAGGGACTGTGTGTACCTGTGAACCACAGCAGCCACACAAAGCTCGTGCACAGACTATACTGTACATGTATGTGGGTCAGAACGTGGATGCACAGATGAACCAATGCATTTCAGCCCTGTGCCCCAGCAGTCAACCTCTAAATGACCTTTCAGGGCTGGCTGCCTTGAGAACAAAGGCAAGCCAGCAAGAAGCTGAAGACATGAGTCTGGATTGGAAGTTGGAGCAACAGCATCATATATTGATTTGCAGTCCATAGGACATTAAAAAATTTTCATTATGTCTATGCCCACAAGTCTGTGTGGGTGCGTGTCTGCATGAGTGCAGGTGCCCACAGAGAGTGGAAGTAGGCATTGGACCTCCTGGAGCTAGAGTTACAGGTGGTTTTAAGTAGCCTGGCATGGGTTCTGGGACCTGAACTTGGGTCCTCTGTAAGAACAGCATGTGCTTTAAACTGCCGAGTATCTCTCCAGCTGTGGGACAGGACATTTTTATGTACTTTTCTGCACTGAATCTTCAGGCTGACATGTTATAGGCATAGCAGATGAACACTCCACTTTATAGGAGAGGAGGAAACTGAGGGGAAGAGGGGAAGATTTTCTCTGTATCTAATAGCCCTCCTGTTACCCCACAGGCCTTGGACTCACCAGGGTGAGGGAGCAAGATGAATCACAGAGTAGCCTGTAACTAGGATGGACTAAGTGAGTAATAGAAGCCCTGGGCAGGACTGGCAGGGCAGAGGGAACTGGTTGCTTGCAGCAGGGACTCTGGCCTCTTGGTGAATTTCTGACATTAATTCCCACGCTCCGGCATTGAATGAGGAACAGTGGGTGTGGCTGCTCAGACTTTTGCCACTGGACAGAAGTCAGCCATGGTTCTTCTGGGCTTTCACCACCAGCACCTGACAGGAGAGTCCAGACTCAGGATGCCACAGGGACGCCTATTAGTTCAGCTCCAAAGAAGCTGGCTGTTCTCAGCTTTTAGAGAACCCTATCACACAACCTTCCTGTATCTTACACCAATATCAGCAAAATCTCCTGGGGAGACATTTGCTTGTGTAAGTCCATGTGCTTAGACCCTCAGGGTTAGCTCTGGGAGCTCTGCCTTGTGAGGTGGTAAAACCCAATGAAACCAGTGGAGGGGATTCTTGTGAAATGCCTTTGACTTCTGTCTCATCCCCTTTCCTATGTCTTCACTCTGGGTCAGGCTTTTCCCATCTCTTGTCCCCTGTGTCTCTTGCAGGGTTTCTCTAACCTTGGCTCTCTGACCCACCCACATAGTTGCCACAGTGCCTAACCCCAAACAGAAGTGGTTATGTGTAAACATGCCACGTCTCCCTTTCTCCCTCATGAGGAATTTCTCACCACCATCTACCCGGCCCTTCCCGTCTCTGAACCAACCTCACCCAGTCCTGCACACGCATGCATGATTCTGCACAGTACAGGAGGGGCTCGCTGCCCAATGGTCCTGCTTCCCTGATTTTGTTTCTGTTGACGGTCCTCTCTCCTCTTCCTATATCTCCTTCACAGCCCAGCACAAACACACAGTCGTCGGCGAGTGTTTCTAAGTCCCGCGCCTCCTCGCACTGATGTCTTTCCCCCGCCCCCTGTGTTTGATAGTTTCTAGTGTGGCGCTCAGAACCATGAGTGTCAGTCACCAGCTTATTTTCAGGGACTGGAGTGGGGTCTTTTCAGCTCAGTTCCTGGTGCCCAGAACAAAACTATGGCTCTGTCTAGTGAAGGTTTTGTGACTAAATTAACAGTGGCACTGGAGGCCGGCAGGGCAGCCACACAGATCTCCGCAGCTACAGCTTCTCTGTTCCTCAGGACAAGCAAGTTTTCAAGGGCAGAGTTTAGTGTTCTCATAAGATTTTTAAGAAACGAAGTGTGTGTGTGTGTGTGTGTGAGAGAGAGAGAGAGAGAGAGAGAGACAGAGACAGAGACAGAGACAGAGAGGGTAATCCTTTTTCCATGGCCCCTGGTTTCTAGTGTGTGATTGTTTTCTTTTTTTTTTCTCCCAGTAACAGTTGTAGATTCCATGGATCAAATGCCTCTTTTATGTAAGATCCTGAAAAACAGGTCCTCTCATGCAGTGCCCAAGGGATTGAAGGCAGCAGGTGTTATGCCCACTTAAAAGGCAAGGAAGCAGGAGTCTAGAGAGATGGCTCAGGTCAGGAGCACTGGCTGCTCTTGCATAGGACCTAGGTTTGGTTCTCAGCATCACATGCTGGTGCCCGACCTTCTCCAACTCCAGTTCTAGAGGATCTGACACTGTCTTCCGGCCTCCATGGGCACCACATGCTCGTGGTACACATGCATACATGCAGGTGAAACACATTTGTGGTTCAGGGAATGTCATGAAAGTGGGAGGTGGAAAGATGGTAAGACGAGAATACCAGGAAGTCTGCTGTGAAAACAGTCTCCTAGAAATGGCTGTACCAACAAGACTGAAGCAATGTCAATGCCAGTGGACATGTTGATATGGAAGGGGGAAAATTTCATCGAATCCCACTCCTAGACAAAGAACTAATGACTGCTGGGAGGAGACTGGTCCAGTGCAGAATGAAAACCTTATATTCACAAACAACAAAAATGGACTCAGCATGTTATATGCATACACATACATATGTATGTATGCCATAATAGTAGTCAAAGAGAGAGTTGGGGGACATGGGGTTTAGAGGGAGGGGAGCTGGGAGGGGCTAAAGGGAGAGAAGAAAGTCATATAATTCTATTCCAATTAAAAACGTATTAAATATATAAATAATAATGAAATCTTCTTTTTAAAGATGAGGAAACAGGCCAAGGGCCTTCCAGGACGTCAGCAGAGGTCTTGGCAGTAGTGAGTGGTAGCCCAGGGCTGCTCAGAAGGCAGTCCATGGGCCAGCTGCTTCAGTATCTCCTAAAGCTTGGGAAAAATGCAAATTCTCAGGACCAGTCACATCAAATGAGGAACTGTAAAATAGACTTTCTAGGAGGTTCCTGCCTTTGAAAGAACCTGAGTACAGCCCAACCATATTCAGACTGATGTCTGCACACTCACAAGGCTCCGATCATTGTCCCTCCTGTGTGCACTGCTATCTCATTGAACACTAGAAAGAGGGAGGCAGGACCCCTCTGGCTTAGGTGGTTTATCCTAGTAGCTCCCATCCCAGTGGCTTTGAGCCCATGAACTCATTAGTGCTCCTAATAGCTTGCAAGGTGACATCAGCCACCATACCCTGGTGCTCCTGTTAACCTCTGGGACCTTTTGTTATCAATGGGTTTCAGAGCCCTTTGGGGAATATTTGGCAGTGGGGAGGGTTAGATATCTCAGTTGCTTTAGACTGGCTGCTTTGGGCAGATTCTTAAGAGCACACACACACACACACACACACACACACACACACACACAGAGCTGCTTTTCTGAGTTTATTCCTGAATCAGACACAATGGTGTGTACTAATTTTCTGGAGGATCCACTAGCCCTCTGTAGTTAGGGACCTTGTGGGTGGCATGGGGCTGGCACTAAAGCCATCTCATGAAGTCTTTGTTGGACTGGGCAGCTCTTCTGCAGAGGTCTTTCCCTCTCTTACTTGCATATATGTACATGAGTGTACACAAACATACACACAAACTCATGTGTGCCTGTCATGTACTCACACATTCACACACATACTCATACACTCCATTCTTGCTTTGGATGGACTGTTCCAATTGGTGACATTTCTAACAAATAGAGAAAACATTTTTCTTTACCATCTGCCTAGAAATATAACATTTTTTGTTGGTTTGTGATGTCAATGAAGGATACTGTTGAGCTTTTTGGCTATGTTTTAGAGTTGGAGTGGATGGAGGAGTGTTTCTTTTTTTTTTCTGTTCTCTCAGGAAGGATGGAAGGTTATGCTGTCTCTGTCCCTGTCCCTGCTTGCTCCATTCCCTCCTCGGCAGGGAGCTAGCTGTCTATTATATCCAATGTATCATGTTGTTCCTTCTCCCTAGCTTGGAATTCTTAGATTGCTCTGTTTGGAACGTGTTTTCCTCTAATGCTCATCCAAGACACTCTCTGATCTCTGTCTCCACCCCCCAGGGTGGACACTCCTGGGCTGTCCTCTGAGTGTGTCCATGCATTACCAAATGATGTTGCTTTTGCCTCCCAGGCCTGGGACTTCAGTGCTAGCTCAATGCTAAACACATTGCTTGTGCCACAGATATGTTTGCTTCAACTAAACTGAAATAATTTTTTACTTCAATACTCATGTGACCTAGAGCAGATATTATTGGCTCAATCCTGTAGATGAGGAAACTGAGCTCAGAGGTTATGTGGCAGGCACTGAGGTTTAGTAGACATGAGTGAGGCAGGTTTTTGTCTCTAAAAGCACAGGCCACTGCTTCTTCTCCTCAGCCAGGCTGTCTTCAGCCTTTCGGAATCTACGTTTCTCCTCAGCTGCATAAACTTAATTGCGTGTCTACCGGACCCTTTAGAAAGCCACCAGTTTGGGAGACGTGAGGAAGTGGTACAGAGAACAATCATCAAGCAAACTCTACTTCTGACTTGGGTTTCATTTGTTGCAAGGCATTTGCACTGAGTAGGACAGCTGGGCTCTCTGAAAGGCTGACAGGGCTGATGAGTCTCTATCAGGGGTTTCAGCAAAGGCCACTTTGGCTGTGGACAGCATAGAAAGGCTGTTTATAAAAGCAGCAAAAAGCATCTCATACAGGGACCAAGAAGGCGCCCCTGAGGGCTATGTTTACGTAAAGCCTCAAAATGTTTGGATTTTCTAGTTTTCCGGAACTAGGAACTCTTTCTGGAGCTGATCTTAATTAATACCGTCTTCAGTAGTGAATGCTGGTGCTCAGCCCATAGGTTGTTGCATTTGTTAATTTCTTCACTCTCTCCAAGATATATCATCTTTCACCAACGTACTTGTGATAGTCCCAATTTCTCCCACCTCCCCAGAACCATTCTGTACTCAAAATTTGTCACTTAAATGCTGAATGACCATTGACAGTTTTCAGTCCACTGTGCTGTGTAAGTTGTGATCTAAGGAGCTGGAAGAGACACAGACTGGGTCCAGCCATTCAGAAGCTAATGCCGACTACCAGACTAATATTGTGTTTGTTAACATATTTAAAATTCATTCATTTGTTTGTTTATTAATATTTATATATGCAGTCTCCTATTTTCTGAACCTTGGGCTGTTGTGCGTCTCTGTATTAATCATCATTTAGTTGTTGGCCAGTGAGGTCCCACAGTGCCCCAAACATTACAGGCTATTGCCACTGCTCTTGGTTATGCTCCAGAATGTAATGGTAAGACTCTATTGCTGAAGACACCGTATTCCTGAGTCATAGAACATGATGAAATCAAGTTAGTACCAACCTGGAAGCTTCATTTCTACTGGCTAGCTTTCACAGTGCTAGAGATGCTATGCAAACTACTGGGGGAGAAAAGTAATCATTAATTATATCCGGCTGTGAGTCCTTCCACCTACTGTAATGACCAGCCTGGCCAGACATGTCCACTGATGCAATAGTGACATGAACACCTTGGGAGAAACCAGCTACATCTGCTTAAGTCCAGCTCCACAAGAAGCCCGTATGTGTTGCTATCATTCTTCTAAGAACATATGGCTAGATAGGGGAGAACCTACTATTATATGCTGCTAAATGGACACGGCATTAAACAAATCCTAATGACTTCCTGTCATATCCATAGATCAATGCATCTTTCAGCCCCCATCTGAGAAGCTTCTATCTGCTAAAATTAATGGTTAAAATATAACTTTCACTTAATATGGTATTTAATTTCAATCTCCTAATAAATTCTTTTTTTCTACTTTATGAATATGTATGTTTATATTCTTAAACTGGTTATAATTAAAAAACCAGACAATTTGGGGGCCTTGGGTTCAGTCATTAACACCGAAAAAGAACTGTTGAGCTGCTGTATCTGCAATACTGAAGATCAGATTTCTAGAGCTTATACTTCTTGCTTGACTGAAACTTTAGAACTTAAGATAGTTTATCGCCGGGCGTTGGTGGCGCACGCCTTTAATCCCAGCACTCGGGAGGCAGAGGCAGGTGGATCTCTGTGAGTTCGAGGCCAGCCTGGGCTACCAAGTGAGCTCCAGGAAAGGCGCAAAGCTACACAGAGAAACCCTGTCTCGAAAAACCAAAAAAAAAAAAAAAAAAAAAAAAGATAGTTTATCTTAAAAGCCTGGTTTTCTGGGGCCGGAGAGATATCTCAGCAGTTAAGAGCATTTGCTGCTCTTCCAGAGGGCTTGGATTTGATTCTTAGTATCCACATGGCAGCTCACAACAGTATATACCTCCAGGGAATCTGATGTCCTCTCTGGGCTTCTACAGGCAACAGAAAAACATGTGGTGCATAGACATACATGCAGGCAAAACGCCCATGCACATGAAATAAAAATTGAAGACAAACAAGAAACAATAAGACAAGAGTTGACTAAGAGAAGACAAGTCACAAAAGAGGGACATAAGTGTTCTTCTGTGAAATATACAGTTAGATCATCACTCCCTGAAAATCCAAGTGTGGGGGCATACTAAGAGTCCAAGGCCAGACTCAGCCACATAGTATGTGTCTTAGGGTTTTATTGCTGTGAAGACACCATGACCACAGCAAATCTTATCAAGGAAAACGTTTCATTGGAGCTGGCTTATAGTTCAGAGGTTTATTCCATTATCATCATGGTGGGAAGCATAGGGGCATGCAGGCAGACATGGTGCTGGAGAGGTAGCTGAGAGTTCTGCATCTGAATCAGAAGGCAGCAGGAAGAGACAGGCTTGAGCTTCTGAGACCTCAAAGCCTATCCCCTAGTGACACATTTCCTCCAACAAAGCCATACCTACTCCAACAAGGCCACATCTCCTAATAGTGCCACTCCCTATGAATCAAGTTTTCAAACACAAGAGTCTATGGGGGGCATTCCTATTCAAACCCACTGTGGTAAATTCCAAGCCAGTGTGGGTGACAGGAGACACTGTCTCAAACACACACACACACACACACACATACACACACACACACACACACACACACACACACACACACACACACAACAAAAAAAATTGAACCAAACAACCAATCAACCAACCAACTAACCACACACAAAAAAAAAAACCTTCTAGAATTTGCCTAAAATGTTTGTAACTGCTATGTGTCCTGACTCCAAGGGGAAAGGTGCCATGGCGTTCTCTCTAAAGGCATCCCATCAGTTGGGCTACCTCTACATTATGATATAACCAGTCAGCATAATCTCAACTGCAACAACTTCACATTGGCTGATTTGGAATGGAGGTCATGTGAAGGAAATAGCTCACGACATACCTGGCTCAATGCCAAGAACAATCTTTGTAAGTAGTCATAAGGAACTTGGACTTTGCTTTAATAATAAGGGGTAGCCACAAAGGTATGCAGGCAGCCGGGGTGGAAGTGGAGAGCAAAGAAAGGCCAAGGAGTTGCGTATATTTAAGTTAGACCTTATTGTTTGTAGACCAGTAGCCAGTGTGCTTTGAACTCTCCCCTGAGCTGGGCATTGTGCAGGTGCCAGGGTGCAGGGCTGGTTATGGCAGCTGAGCAAACATGGAAGAATCTTGGGGCAAGATTCAGTTAGGAGACTGCTCCTGTCATTTGGAAGAGATACATGGTGGCCAGGATAAAGACCAGAATGGCTCTGATGGTGTTGTCTGGAGGGGCACAGATGGGCTAGACATCAGACTGATAGGCTGTCATGATGGGTTAGGGATGGGAGGTGAGATCAAAGGAGTGGAGGATGGTGGGTGCTCAGGTGTCTGGTTAGGAAACCTGAGTAGATAATGGTGCTCCTGATTTTGATCTAAAGCTTTAGCCTCTTCATGCCATATTGAAAAAGGCAAATCCAGCCTTTTTGATTGACTTCTTGTTTCTAGAAGCAAATGCCTATAATACAGCAAAAAAAAAAAAGAAAAAAAAAATTCCTGGGAAAATGTTACAACAAATTTTTGAGATAGTTAAGAATTTCTCGAGAGAATATAACTGAACCCTAGAAATAGCAGCATATAGAGAGACAAGGTTTATTTTGGCCCACAGCCTTAGCGTCTTCAGGCCATACCTGGTGGCCCCTCAGCTTTAGGCCTGTAATACTACATAATGGTCGGAGAACCTGAGCAAGGGAAGTCGCTCATTGCATGGTTGGGAAGCAAAGAGAGAGTAAGAGGCAAGGGTCTCGCTAGCCTCTTCGAGAGCATCTCTTTGAAGTCCTGCAGCTCTTCCTCTAGGCTCTACTACCGCCAAATAACACTTTCCTGAAATCCAAGCCATTGCCAGATGGACCTTTGAGTGATGTTTAAGATCTGAACCATAGCACCAGCTTCAATGCTACAATGTAGCCAGTGGGGTGAGAAAAGGAATAAGGGCCTTAGTCCTGGGTTGCCTGATTTAGGCTTAGATCTGGTCAGTTATATGTGGGAATGTTGGGAGCATACCCAGGTGTGAGAGATGTGGTTCAGAGGCTTGGGAACAAGGACAGGCTGCATGCTGAGAATCCACTGCTATAGTTTAAACAATTCAGCATTTGTGCTTGCTCTCTCTCTCTCTCTCTCTCTCTCTCTCTCTCTCTCTCTCTCTCTCTCTCTCTCATCTGTTATCTTCTTTATCTGCATCATGCTTCACTAAAGCTCTTGATTTAATCCAGCTTGATTTGTACGCATGTCGCCATCTGGCACTGGGTCATGTGCTCTTTCAATCAAAGGGAGGAGAATAAGTCTATTCAGAAATGTGAACCTGTGACTGGATGCCTTCATGGCTTGTTACAGCCAAATCTGCACTTGTACCCAGCCCTTGGGTATGTTTAGGTAAAAGGCTTTGGGGGATTAATGAGGAAACAGAATTCTTGCAGGGAAGTGTCCTACAATTTCAAGGGCTTTGCTCTGTCCTGAATCATTAAAATTGACCCAAAGCATCTGGGGATGCTTACAGAGGGGCTGTGGGCATGTTGCTTCTGAGCTGTGGGTAAGAGGATGTGGCTACGGCATTATCAGTGACCAACACTGGGTGTATTTATAGCCTCAGAGCACCGGGCAGATGGCAGCGGGGTTAGGAGACAGTGTACTAGACCAGGCATTAGAGCTGACAGTAGGGTTTCTCAAAGCGTGCTTCGAGGGCCTTCTGCTGAATCAGTTGCCTGGGAAGGGAGGCTGATTTTGATTCAGACTCCACTTTTAACAGCTTCTCCTCATGTCAGTCTGCTGCATAGCTCATTGGAGAACTGTTTCCCGAAGGCCGTCATTTTAAATGACTGACCTCTGGCTTGAGCTCAGCTGGCCAGCTGGTCTTGGGCAGGCCACCAGTCCTCCCAGAGTGCAGGCTGAGATGATTGGGCTGAGGTGGGCAATACTACATGTCTATTTGATTCACAGATCTTTATATCCCCTCGTTTTCGATTTTCGACATAACTTAGAAGTCTGAAAACTTAAATTGAGCATTTAGATCCGTTATTAAATGCTCTGTTTTAAATGTTTATCATGCATATATCTTAGGATTGGATAAGTGATGCAAAGGCACCTACTCCTTACACTTGAGTTAAAGGATTTTTCAAAGGCAACCCTGAAACACATGCAATGTTTGCCTTTCAAGCTATCTTTAGAAGCTCATCCTCACCCCCACAGAAGGTGTGACTCCACTATACTTAAGACATGATGATTGACTTATTTTTGTGCCTTGGGTTTTTTTTTTAATCTTCAAAATTGAAGTAATGACATATTATGGGCTGTTGGGTGGATACATGAGCTCACAGTTGTAAAAGTTTAAGTGGAAAAAGTTTGGATTTAGGGTAAAGTAGACGTGTCAATGATAGTTACTACTGTGGTGCGATGCGCTTTCTGGGCCGATGTCCAGAGACTGGTCAGGGATGTCTCGTGTCTTCCTGCCAGAGTCACAGACAACCTGTATCTTGATTCAGTCTGGTGTTTAAGGAGGTGTCTCTCTTTCCATCCTTGTCATATCCTGTCATTGAGAAGATGCCCCTGGTCTAACCCAGGTAATCATATTGCCTTTGCTGTCTAAAGTCCTTCATTCGGCAAGCATGCCTATCTCTCCCTTCTTGAATTTGCAGAAGTTTGTCTTTTATAATTTGTGTTTTCCTTGTTTTGTGGACCTAAAGAATGCAGATCTCCTTACTTTCTCAGAGTCTAGGCCATTAACTCAGGGTCTCTTTTGTGGGTAGCTGGGTACACACTGCCAACTGATGGCACTGCTGAACCCCATTGCTAAGAATTATATCCATGGCAGTGCTTGGCAGAATATCCCTTCCAGCCCGCTGTTTCATGTCTGGGTGAAAAAAAGGAGTTTCTAGTCCATGTGCTTTAAAACCCTGTGCCATTAGATTTGTTCATAACTGAGCATCATAATCAGATACAGTGCCTTTCCCCATGGGTAACCTTGTGCTAGTGTTCCACGGAGCACTCATTGAGAAATGGTGTCTAGTAGAAGGAGCCATGGATTGGGAGAAAGAGCAAGTACCCACAAAGATGGCGAGCAAAAGGCTTTCTATTTCCCCAATCGCTACAGCAAATGTTGCCTGGGAGCAGGACTAGCCTGGGTAAAGTGGCTGGTTCTGAGATCTTGAGAGTTTTCGTGTGTGGTTTTGGCTGCAAAGTTCTTGTTTCTACAGAAAGTAGAAGAGTTCAAGTCCAGAGCTTGCCCTTTTCCTTGTCATCTTGTACCTACTCTTGTCTCGGGCTCAGCAATGCATTCCTGGTGCCTGTATGTTCCTTGCTTGAGGTCCATATGGCCATTTCCCCACGGTTCCCAATCACCATCGAGGAAAGCACGGCATTGTTTGCCTTTTCATTTAGTTATTCATTCCACAACCGTGTGTGAGGGTACTGCCTTCATACTCGGTTTTTGGGCCTTTCCCTCCTACATTTCCATCACCTGTCAGAATGCAGAAGGAGCTTGTTGACAACAGGAGCAGGTTTAACTTTCTTTGTGTCTCGTAGTAGCTTTTGTAAAAATGGTCTCCTTGGAAACCCACTTACACATAATTCCTCATCTCAAAAGGTGTTTGAGACTGAGACATTTCTCATTCTTCCTAGAGTCAGCTCAGAAACTGCCATGCATAAGTGTCCTTCCTGAGCAGGAGTATAAAAATTCTCTCTTTCTCAGGTCTCTATGACCCAGATTTCAGTTATCTTTTGCAGAAGAGAAGGTGCGTTAGTCAGCTTTCTACTACTATGACAAATATCTGAGATAACTTACAAGGAGGAAAGATTTTTTTTGGAAGAGGGGGGTCTCATGGTTTTAGAGATTCCACTCCATAACCAAGTGGACCAATTAATTGCTTTGGGGCCTCTGGCTTGGAGTGTGTGGTGAAGCAAAACCATCCTTTTCATGTTTCATTCCAAACATGAGAACTGGACACAAGGCACAGATCAGTAGCTCATGAGGGGCCCAGCTCCAGTGGGTACATCTCCAGCATAGTTCCTGCATCTATGGCTCAGGGAACATGGCAGAAGAGGGGCTGAATGATTGTAAGAGACAGGAAATATGCTGTAAAATGACCTCTCCTATCAAAGGACAAGCCAATGTGGAAGGGGAATTTTTTTTTACAGGATCCTACCCCTAGACAATGAACTACAGGAAACTAATGACTGCTGGGAAAAAGAGAATTAGCCTCTCCTAGCTATGAACTCCCTTATTGGTTGTCCAGTGCAGAATGGTCAACCTTGAAACCTTATACACAAACAATAATAATAAATTCAGCATGTTGTGTTTATATGTGTTTGTGTATTCACACACATGTATGTATGTATGTATGTATGTATGTATGTATGTATGTATGTATGCATGTAACAGTAATAATGAAAGTAAAAGGGGCTATCAATTTGAGAGTGGGTGGGGGCTCTCAGGGGTTGGAAGAAGGGGACCTGGGAAGAGCTGGAAGGAGAAAAGAGAAGAGGAAAGTGATACAATTCTAATTCAGTTAAAAATGTATAAAAATAAAACTACAGCACTCGGGAGGCAGAGGCAGGCGGATCTCTGTGAGTTCGAGGCCCGCCTGGGCTACCAAGTGAGTTCCAGGAAAGGTGCAAAGCTACACAAGAGAAACCCTGTCTCAAAAAACCAAAAAAATAAAAAAAATAAAAAATAAATAAATAAATAAATAAATAAAACTAAATTAAAAGTGAAGTCAAAGAATGTATCAGGGTCCCACAGTCGTCTTAGGGCATACTTGCATGGACTTGAAGATTTCCTGCTAGGTCCCATCCCTTAAAGGTGCCACTCCCACTCAGGACTCCACTCTGGGAATCAAGCAAGCCTTCACCACACGGGCCATTAGGGGATGTTCTAGACTCAAGCTATATTTAAAGGTGATAAAAGTAGGGGCAGGAGAGATGGCTCAGTGGTTAAGAGCACTGGCTGCTTTTCCCGGGGTCCTGAGTTCAATTCCCAGCAACCTCATGGTGGCTCACAATTATCTATAGTGGGGTCTGATGCCCTCTTCTGGCATACATGCAGTTAGTGCGCGCGCGCACACACACACACACACACACACACACACCTAAAGTAAATAAATAAATAAAAATTAAAAACTGATAAAATTAGCACCAATTGGATACTAAGAACTCAATAGACTGTTTCCCACAATGACCCTTAAATTTAAACATTTCCCCATTTATATGACATGAGACTAAAGCTGGGAAAAAAGGGCTTTTTCTGGGAGAAGCATGATTTCAATGTAGACTTGTTTGACATGCCTGTAGGTGATCTTCAGGTCTGTGTGATGGAGAGGGAAACTTACACTCCCAGGACCAGTATGCAATGTGAACCATTTTGAGTCCCGCCAGACGCAGTCCTCTGGGTTGAAGAATTTGTCATTCACTGGAAACTACAGATATTTTTTAGGCATTGTCAGTGGTTTTCCCCTTCTGATCTTGAAGGAATCAAAGGACTAATTTGAGTACTCTTCTTTCTCTCTGCTTTATGAAGTGTGTGTGTATGTGTGTGTGTGTATGTGTGTGTGTGTGTGTGTGTGTGTGTGTGTGTGTGCACACTCGTGATACAGAAAGACTGTTATTCTTTGTGTGGGGAGCTAATTCACAGGTACTCATTTGTGGAAAGTTCTTGGTTTCAGAAGCATTGTCTCAAAAAAAAAACAAAAAAAACAAACACCTATATGTTCATAGTGCAAGAGGGTGCAGTACCTGTGTGGTTCAAGCAAATCATGCCCTCCTGCCTCCTACCAGTTGGGGTTCCCTGCCCTAATCTGCCTACAAGAACATCTCTGCCTGTGGTCTACTAGAACTAACTTATTGTGTCAGGAGTCCCAGTGTCTTAGTTACTTTTCTATTGCTATGACAAAATATCATGACTAAAACAACTTATAGAAGAAAGTATTTCATTTTGGGCTCACAGTTTCAGAGCCCGTGGGTCATCATGATAATAGCTGAGATGGGGAGGAGGAGGGAGAGAAAAAAAAGGGAGAGGGGGAGGGGGAGGGGAAGGGGACAGGGAAAGAGAAAGACCACACTAACAGGGAGTGACATGGGCTTTTGAAATCTCGAAGCCTACCTCTAGTGACACATCTCCTTCAACAAGCTATGCCCCCTAATCCCTCTCAAACAGTTCCACCAACTGGGTACCAAGTGTTCAAACATATGAGCCTATGGGGACCATTCTCATTCAAAACACTGTATCCTACAAGCCCAGATCTATCAGCCTAGATCTATCAGCCTCCATCTTCTGGACACTCACGCCTATGTCACTTTGTATCTTTCAGTCTGGCTCAACTTTTTCCTTTTGCTACAAACACTCCTTTTGCCGCACCAGCCAAATATCTCTTTTCCTCAATTCTTTCTCTGAATAACCAATCCTTTACCTTCTTGCTCCAATTAAGCTTAACCATCGCCCCACTTTTCCAGTAGCTTTTTAAAGATTCTTCCTATGCCAGTGTCTTAGTTACTTATCAATTTCTATGAAGAGACACCATAACCAAAGCAACTTATAAAAGAAAGCACTTAATTGGGTCGTGTTTATAGTTGCAGAGAGTGAGTCCATGACCATTATGAAGGAGATCATGGTAGCAGGCAGGCAGGTGCGACACAGGAGCACTGGCTGAGATCTTACATCTTACCCTCATGTAGCAGGCAGAGAGAGCAAAACTGGGTCAAGTACGGGCTTTTGAAACTCCCAAGTTCACTCCCAATGACACACCTCTTCCAATAAGGACATACCTCCTAATCCTTCCCAGATAGTTGAAATGAGTTTTAACTTGTTAAGAATCAACTGGGTTATAGTAGTATAGTAGTGTGGTTCTTTTTCTAGCACCTGTGTTCAGCTCTGTGATTTTCTTTGATAATCCATATTGTTGGTTCCTGTGTCTTAAGTCTTCAAGCAGGCTACACAATCCCACCCGCTGCCCCTTCTTCTGTCTTGATTTGGGATGTTCTGATTTGTTCATTTCTCTATGGGTTTTTTAATCGGCTTGCATTTGTTTGCTGACATTGGTCCTGGAATTCGGCTTGATTTGTGTTACGTCAGTAGTTCAGTCTACGGAGGATAGGCTGCTCTTTAGTTGGCTGTATGTTCTTAGGTCAGTGTTTCATTTTGGACTCTCATGTTTTACGGGCTCTAGTGGATGTGTAGTGAGTATTTCATTTAGGAAAGCGCTGTTGTGAGTGGCATGGATTTCACACTTTGTGTCCCATTTGTTCATTGTTAGTATTTGATTTTGTGTTTTTAGGTTCCATACTTTTGCTAACCTTGCTTGTTAGCTCCAGGAGGATTTTAAAACAGATTCTTTGAGATTGTCTTCCCAGACACTTGCATTGCCTGTCATCAGGGACACTTTTAGCTTATCCTTTCCAAGACAACTGCTTTCTTTCTTTCCTCTTTCCTTCATCTCACCTTTCTTTTTCTTCCTGCCCCCTACTTCTCTGTTTCTGTCTTATTGACTTGACTAAAAAAGTATCAATTCTGTTTTTAAAGATCTCTCTCTCTCTCTCTGTGTGTGTGTGTGTGTGTGTGTGTGTGTGTGTGTGTAAGAGAGAGACATGTGTGTGACATGTGAGTGACATGTGTGTGCCAGTTTCATGGAACCCAGAAAAGGCCTTCAGATCCCCTGGGTTGGACGTCAGGTGATTGTGAGCCTCCTGACTTGGGTGCTGGGGTTTCTACTTGGGTCTTCTATGAGAGTGCAAACACCTTTAACCCTAGAGTCATTTCTCCAGCCCCCGGCTGAGACTTCTAACACGATGTGTAGGAGTTAGTGCACATTTCTACCCTATTTCCAGTCTTGGGGGAAATGTTCAGTCTCAGAATTGTTAAGTATTCTTTTTGTTGTGGGCATTTGTTGATACCTTATGTCAATTAGAGGATATACCTTTTCATTGCCAGTTTACTGAGAAAATTACAATACTTATTTTTATTAACATTTTATTTTTACCTTTATGTACATGTCATGTTTATGTGTGTGCTTATAGCCATGTGTGTGGGTGCTGGTGGAGACTGAGAGTAATGGATCTTCTGGAGCTGGGAATTAAACCCGGGGCCTCTGGAATAGCAACAAGTGCTCTTAAGCACCGAGCCATTTTTCTAGCCCTTGTTTTTTAAAATTTATCTTTAATTATGTATGTGTGTATTGTGTTTACATGCTGGCACATTTAATTTGCTTGTGTTTTATTCACGTTTTTAAATCTCTGTGCCTGAGAGACATTGCACCTTAGTTTCTTTTCCTTGCTCTGATTTTGTGGTCTGGGGGCTGCACTGGGAAATGTCTTCTTTCCTTCTGTGTTCCACAAGGTGTTTCTGCCTAGTTGATGTTCATTCTTCTTTATGATCTATTTTTCTAGATTTTGCCAGTGAGGCTTTTTTTCAACTTATGGTATTCATTTCATAAGATTTTAACCAAAAAATTCAACTTCTTTAATAGCAATGGGACAGTTTCAGTTAGATGTTACACCTTGGGTTAATTGTGGTGATTTGATTTTGTGAGCTAGTCCGTTTCATTGAGATTTTGAGATTTATTTCACAGTAAATGTTCACAGTAGCGGCCTATCATCTTCGAATGTGTACAGGGCCCGTGCTGATAGCCCCTATTTTATTCCTGATATTAGCAGTTGTGTCTCCTACCCTATTTGTTACAACGCCATAAGCTTTTATTGTATGTTTGTTAGTTTTGTTGATCTTTTCAAGAATCCAGTTTTAGTTTAATGGTTTTCTATTGTATTTCTGTCTGCAGTTCTATTGGTTTTTGCTTATTATCACTTCATTCTTTTTCCACATTTGGCTTTAATTTGCTTTTCACTTTCCCGGCTTTTAAAGCTTATATTGCTAATCAGAGAACTTTATTTATTCCTAATAAGACATTTATTTCTGTATTTTCCTTTTCTTGCCTCACACAGGTTGCTGAAACATTTAAAAGACTGTTTTATTTCGTTTGCTTTATCTGTAGTGGTTTATGGAGGTTGGTCTCCCCCCATTTCAAGAGTGTTTGCACTTCATTTTTGGGATATCTTTGGAAAAGTGTTTCAAGGTCTTTGTCAGATAATTCTGTCAACTGTGACAACTCAGCATCAGTGCTAATTATCTTTTTCATTGCATCTCAAGAGTGATCTTCCTCTCTTTTATATGCAAGTTTTTTGAACGTTATCTTTAACATTTAAAATATTAGTTAGTGAGACACTTACTTGAATCATATGCAAGATATTGCTGTTTTTGTTTGGGAGGTTGTGAGCCTGAGTAGAGATGAAAAGTTTTGAGTCAAATGCTAGCCTCATTTGCAGAACCTTTTTACAGGCTCTGTCTCATATGCACCTCTTGGTGCCACCTGGGATGAGTCCTACCCATCTATTAGTTCAGGTCCTGAAGTCTCAGTGTGCTACTCAGTCAGGTCACTCATGTGCAGGCTGTGAGCACAGGACAGGGGTTTGCTTCTCCATGGTTCTCTCTTTCCCTTAACACCAGTCAGACTTTTTAGCTCCCCCAAGGACCTCCATGTAGCTCACTTACCAGAGAGCTGGAGCTTTATGTGCCCACACTTTCTAAGGTGACTTGAATGCCTGGCTGAGGGGCAGGCAGACACACATGGAGAAAACTCAGAGTGGCTTTACTCTATTCCTTGGGACTGTAGCTCCTTTCTCAGAGTCTTAGGGGCCTAAGGGACTGAAAGACGGTGGAGTTGCACCAAAAGGAAATGAATATGTGTGAGATTTCCCCTGGCCTGAGCTTTCTTGTGCCAGAACTGAAAGGATTAGCGAGGAACTCTGTTCATGCTGATGTTTTAGGCAGTCATCCTGAGATAAGGCTAGATTCCACTACAGGAAGACATGGAATAGCCACCACTGACTTCCTGGTACTTTGAATTCTGGTCTTTCCCCTGCATCTACCTGTTACTTGTACACAGCATCTTCAAATATATGTTCTATGCTTTCCTTCTAGATTTTATAGCTGCTCCTTGTCTCTCAATGGGAGAGACAAAGCCAGTGTACAGCTGTTCTCAGTGGGAGAGACAAAGCCAGTGTATAGCTGTTCTCAGTGGGATAGAAAAAAACCACTGTACTTACTTTACTTTTTTTGGATGTACTTACTTTAGCTCACCTTGAAACAGAGCTTTGTTTCTTGCATTTTGTTTCATTTATTTCTTTTAATGATGAGTGGGTCTTGAATGTCTTCAAAAATGTTTCCTGTCTCTATTGAAATTATCCTTCTTTCTTCTTTGTATGATAAATTATATCTAGATTAATATTTGGTTGTATTAGTCTTATATTTCTGTTTATGATGTATATATGTAATATTTGAAAATTTAATTTTTGGGTTAGCATACAAAACAATGGGTTTCACTGTGGTATTTTCATCCATGAATATCACTGTACCTTGTTCTTATCACCCTGGGGCCTCTTAATCCTCTACCTCCCCTAGCCGGTCCCCTTCCTGTCCCCAAACAGTCCTGCTACGTCCATTACTTTCCTCATGACTTCTCTTTCCCATTAGGCATTTTCCTTCCCTTTCCTTGTACCCTTTCTACTTCCTGCTTTCATGTCACACCCCCTCTACATTCTAGATCAGCGTTCTCAACCTTCCTGATGCTGCGACCCTTTAGTACAGCTCCTCGTGTTGTGGTGACCCCCAACCATAAAATTACTTTTGTTGCTATTTCAAAACTGCAATTTTACTATGGTTATGGATTGTAATGTAAATATCTGTGTTTTCTGATGGTCTTAAGCAACCCCTATGAAAGGGTCCTTTGACCCCAAAGGTATTGCAACCCACAGGTTGGGAACCACTGTTCTTCCTTCTGGATATTAGGAAAAGGTCATATTTGTCTCTTTGGGTCTGGTTTATTTAACACGACACACTAATCTCCAGTTCCTTCCTGTTCCCTGCAAACATCACAATCTCGTTCTTTTCTGCAGCAGATTATAATTCTTTTTGGTGTTTGTCCTACATCTTCTTCATTTATGTATTGACAAATACCCAGGCTCATTCCATCATGTGGCTATTGTAGATAGTGCAGCAGTAAACAGGGAGAGCAGGTATCTGCTCTGGTTTAGAGTCTGTTGGCTGTAGACTAAGGAGAGGTGTCCCTGGTTTGTACAGCAGCCCTACTTTTGTTATTCTGAGGCTCTTCCATGCTGGTTCCCACAGTGGCTGTACCAGTTCACACTCCCACCAGCAGTGTCTAAAGGCTTTTCTTTGCCTCAAGCCAAAATTTGTTGTCACTTGAAAAGTAACTTTTTAAAAAGTGGTTTTCTAATATTTTACTTAATATTATTTTATTTATAGTTAAGATTGTCATTTTTCTTTTCTGTGTTGTCTTTTCCAGTTTTTGAGGATGGTTCTGTCTGAGTCTAGTTTGTATGTATTGATTGACTTATTGATTGACTTGTTCCTTGAATACTTGACAGAAGTTGACTGTAATACCATAGTATGTAATGTAGCTGCTTTCGTCTCTCTCTCTCTCTCTCTCTCTCTCTCTCTCTCTCTCTCTGTGTGTGTGTGTGTGTGTGTGTTGGCATTCTATGTTAAGTTCTTAGTCACTCTCAGTTGGTAACTGAAAGGAAAAGTATCAGCTCTGGACCCCCAAGACCAAGTTCTCAGCACAAATGAGATTTATTAACTCCAGAGGGACAGAGGTCAAGGAATAAGAGACAAGGACAGGAGACAGAGGACAAGGGAGAAGGGGAAGAGAACAAAGGGGGCAGGAATATTTGTCCTGGAGGGACACAGGACTGCCACTGGATAGAGAGACAGGTGTGGCACATTGGGAAATGGCAATTTATGAAGGCACAAGGGGAAACCCTGTGTTAGGATGAGGTGTTTCATTTTAATTGGGCATGTTCATTAGGTGAGCCAAAGGGGGCTTTTGATTGCTGGACTTCAATACTTTGATAGCTGGATCTTGGTAGTCAGCCTTAGGAGGAGGAAATGGCCAAATAAGGGAATAGATCTTGGTGGCTAGCTTTAACCTAACAGTATTTAGCAAGGCAGAGGGCATGGGGGAGAAGGGCAAAGCCTGCCAGAGGCATGCTTCTCAGGCCCGGGCTGGCTAGAGTCTCTTCGGTGACATCTTGCAGATGTTCTGAGCATCTTCCTTGCTCATTTCCCTTGCCCTTAGAAAAGCCTTGGCTTCAGAAAATTGTCATCTGAGGCACATTGTCCATGAGAACCCTTCACTCATTGTTTCTACCCACAGTTGAAAAGAGGGTTATCTATCGTGTGGTTCTGAATCCAGTGGAACATCTGCAATGTTATTTGTGTTCTGGAGACCAAAATGTTGCATATCCTCCTTAT
The DNA here is from genome assembly GCF_004664715.2 of Peromyscus leucopus. Classification (NCBI taxonomy): domain Eukaryota; kingdom Metazoa; phylum Chordata; class Mammalia; order Rodentia; family Cricetidae; genus Peromyscus; species Peromyscus leucopus. Next base: position 74,930,913 of record NC_051065.1, on the reverse strand, counting down.
TCATGTGTAAAATGAGGCTAAAAATTATTAGTAAATCATGAAAAGATTAAGTACAGTGAGTATCTCTTTTAAAGAATTGCCCCTACATGCCCCTGCATGCCCCTCATGCTGGCTTAAAGGTTTGCTTTGTGCCTGTTCAGTGGTTAAGTTGATCTTTCCACTTTTTAAGAAGTCAGCTCCCAGTGTAAATGAAGAATGCCATCTTGGAAAACAGCCACACAAGGATCTTTAAGCCTTAGATGGCTCTTCCAAGAGTTGCCTGAAAGACCCTTTCATTGTTAATTTCAGGTGAGCTGTATGCCTTGGAGTCAAGAGCCTTGGTCTTCTGGATCTGCTTCTTGCTTGATTTCTACTGTGTGCAGGGTCCTGGTCAAGGCCTTGGGCAGGAAGTGGTTAGACTGAGTTCATGCAAAGCTGGTGATGTCTAAAATATCCACTCACCCATGCCGTCAGGCCAGGAAGGACCAGCTGAAGGATCTGGGGAAGTCACTGAACTTATGAGACTTAGGCAGTCTCTGTGTTTTAGAATCTTAAAGTCTAACTTGGGCATGCTTGAGTCTCACTGTCAAGAAAGGAAGTTGGACCTCTCGAGACCCAGAAGGGGTGGTCAAGGGAGCAGCAGAACAGGAGCAAGGATGATGGGCAGCTTCAGAAAGTCTACATAGTTATTGGCATCTTCCACACAATAGCAGATGAAGCACTCAGATTTCCTCCCAGTATTCTCTCCCTTGGCTCCTGTAACCTGGCTGGAGCCTAGACAGAGCTGAGTTGCCACTGGCGGGCTGTTGCCATGTTTTTTTTTTTTTTTTTTTTGGGCTCCCAGGGAGGCCTGTGCAGTCTGAATCTTCTCAAAGGTGGGTACTGATTGCCCTAAGCACCCAGGGGAGGATTTAGAAGCTTCCTTAGCAACAAGTTTCCTCCTAGGACCTGAGAAACTGACTGAGTAACGCTCTTCACCACTGGAGAATCTTCTGGGCCCTTCCAGCTCTCCCTTTGTGCCAACCTCCCTTGCCTTCATAAAAGCTTGAGCTTCAGGAAGTTTTTAGTGGGGGACAATGTTCTTAGGGACCCTTCCTTCACTGCCCCCATCCACAATCGAAAAGGGGGTTTTCCTGGGAAAACGTGAGCCTGGATCATCTATCTTAGCTCTGTGCGTCTGTGGCTGTACTTTGGATAGTCTCCTATCAGGGCCAAACCAGCCTGAAAGTCACACAGGAGGCAAGCTCCTACTGTGTCACACCTGCTGTGTGGCCTGAGAAGATGTGAGGGATGTTAGTGAGTGCCAACACACATTCCAGTGGGATGACCCTTAGTTCTATGCTTCTGTCTCTCTTGACTAAACTGTGAATAATTGGATCCAGAAAGAAAGGCTTAGAGTTTGTCTCGGAGCTAAGGTCTAGGAAAGGTCTGCTTGAAGGACAAGGACTTTGGAGTCAGACAGTTGTGGGGTCAAGTCAAGCTGCTTGACAAGGTTCTGTATGGACTATGTAAAAGTAGAGCCTCTTCTGAAGTCCCTTTCGACTGGGAAGTTTCGATGGCCAATGCATAAACTTTGGCTACTATGACTTCACCTCTGCTGGGTTCAGCCTGATTACTTGCACACAATAGCTGTCTGCACCCCTCAGGAAGTTGCTTGACCTCTTTAGATTTCCATTTACTCATCTCCAAAGAGAATAGCGATGGCTGTCTCACTGGGCGGTGCAGGGTGGTGGTGAGAATGAAGATAAGGACAAGGCACGAGGCTCAGACAGTTGTAACCACGGAAATGGGCACTTTCACTCTCTTTTTCCAGGAGTTCTTTTCCTGGGATGTAGGCTCAGGGCCAGGGCACCAGATAGTGTCCAGGTGCTTCTGTGGTGGGCTTGTTGCTTGGGAGTCCATCTGACACACCTCCCCTGTATCTTCTGCTAACCCGGGAGTTCATTCCAAGCAGCCTTGGAATGTGGCCTCTGCTTGCCCTGCAGAGTGGAAGGGAGAGCCCTAGGGATGTAGACAATCATTTGTGGCTCAGAGAGGCATCGTGGTTGCCAGGCAATGGGAAGGCCCAGGAGTTTGGGGACCAGGAAGGAAGAGCAGCACAAGCTGAGTGAAGATCTTGTTTGGAATAGGTGACCTGAGGAACCCTCCACACAGGTCCCTGGGGTGTCTATGCCTAGTCCTGCTCCACCCACAGATGGGACCAAAGTACCTGGTCACTCTGCATCTGGCTTTGAGGGGATGTGGAGGGTGTTTTGGGCCCCTGGGAGGGTCCACAGGCTTTCCATCTAGCAACACTGGAATAGGCACCAGCTCTCCCAACACTCCATCCTGCACTGGAACTTCCTGACTGCTTCTTGCTAGCTGGGTACCATGGACAACTGCTCTGAGTTTTAGTTGTCTTACTTATGGAATAAGCATCCCCATCTCTAAAAGCTCTGGTCCTTTGAATAATTGTCCTTTGGATACCATGTACTCCAGTCATCTGAGATGTACCTCCACCATAAGCCTTCCTTAGGCTCCCCTCCCCTGAGAACACAGTATTTGCCTCTCTGGGCCTGGAAAACAACCCTATTGGTGATGGTTTATATCTGTTCCTGTGTTGTTTTCTCTTGTTAAAGCCTAATAGCTTAGAACAAAGATGTGTGTAGTCGCTGTGGGGCAGAAATCTGGGAGCTAGGTTTTGTCTAGGGTCTGTCTGAGGCTGCTTTGAGGATATCACAAGGGCTCCATTCAATAGGCTGCACGAGGCTGGATCAGGCTGGAGGACCTGGTTCCTAAGTGGCTCACTCTCATAGATGACCACTCCTTGGCAGTTCTTCACCCTCTGGACAGTCCGCAGGGCTGCCCCAGCAGTTGCTATGGTGATTGTTGGCATGGCTTCCTGGAGCTTGAGAGCAAGTGATCAGAGACAGTGAGGTGGGAGCAGAAATGGTTCATTAAGAGTTTTGGGAGTTGTGCATTGATCATTACCCATTGTTTGGCCAGTCAAGCAGGACCATCTGAATTTGGAAAAGGAGTTTTACAAGCTGAGAAGACCATCGTGTCAGGCTTACTGGGGGCCATCTTGGAGGTGGATGTTATATGTCTTTGTAACTTTATAACTTTAACAGCATAAAGTTCTGTCTAAAGTATCTGTTCAGCGACAGATACAGTTATTTATGGTGTCTTACTGTGGCCTTCCTATATGCCAGCTTCATGCTAGGAGCTAGGAATGTGAGTGGGAAGAAGAAAGACACATCTCTGTGTTGCAGAGTCCATAGTCCATTAGGGACATAGACATTAAACAGCCCACCCCATAAGTCCTTATTCATTTACAGTTTTCATGGGAACCGTTAAAGGGACAGAGAAGTGGGAACAATGGGTAAAAATAAGGATATAGTCCAAGTGTGGCTTCCAGAAGATACTTGTTTCTCTGATCACACTAACACGCCTCCGATCCGGTGAGCATAACTGTGACCATTTTAATGGTTAGTTTTAAATGTCAACTTGCTACAGTCTAGAATCACTAGAAGAGTCTCAGTTGAGGAATTATGTAGATCAGATTGTCACATGGGCATGTCTTTGGGGGATTGTCTTGATTGTTAATTAATGTGGAAAGACCCAGCCCATTGTGGGCTGCACCATTCTCTAGGCAGAGGGTGTGGGACTCTATAGGAGCAGGAGAAAGCTGGACAGGTGGGCAGCATGGGTACACTTGTTTCTCTCTGCTCCTGAGATTTGATGCTTAAGTTCCCAACTTGACTTTCCTGCTGTGAACTGTACCTGGAATTGTGAGCCAATAAACCTTCCTTCCCTAAGTTGCTTTTGGTCAGGGCGTTTTACGGAAGCAACAGACTTGAAACTAGAATGTCCGTCTGCTCCTTCACTCATATCTCCTCCTCAAACTGAGGCCCCACCTAGCTGCAGGTCTGTGCTGTAATCCAGTGTGAGCTGAGTGACTGTGTGATCTGCCACTGGTGGGGACCTGCTTTCCTCCGCTATGCTTGGGAGGGAGGGCGAACATGGAGGAGGCAGATTGCAGTGGGCAGTGGAATAGGGCTTGTTTTTTGCTGTCTTCCTGAGCCTGTTCCTAGTGGCCTCTGCTCACTGTGAATGGGTTTCCAAAGCAGCACTGGGAGAAATCCTACCCTCAATCCTCAGCCAAAAGCCACAGTCTGGAATAGCCTCAGCTATTCTGGGTGAGAGATTGGGGTTCCTTGGCCTGGGCTCAGCTGTGGTTGTAACTGTGAGGATACACTGCTGAGGACAGTCTTTGTCACCTCAGCTTTTGCTGGCTGCCATTCACGCTTCATTAGGCACCGCAGGGCATAGTCCTCCCCCCCCCCCACTGTGTCCTACCTCAGGCCTTTCATACTGGCCATTCCCTCAGCTTTTCTGGTTCACAAATACACACTAATGCATTTTGATAGAATTTTAAAAGCTAACCAAGTTGGGGCCAGAGAAAGGGCTTACTCGCTGCTGAAATGCTTGCCCTGGAAGAGTTAGTACTGGAGTTTGGATCCCCGTGTGAATGCCAGGAGGGTGTGATAGCCTACCTGTACTTTCAGGCTGGGAAGGAGGACACGGAAGACACCCAGGGCAAGCTGGCTAGCCAGAGGAGCCATAGCATCAACCTCTGGTTTGATTGACAGACTGTGTCTCGATGCATAAAGTGGAGGAACAGTGGAGGACGATTCTCACCATTGACCTCAAGTCTTCATGTTAACTCACATATGCGCCCACACACATGTAAAACATGCACACACACGGCACATACAAACATGAAAAATGACAAAAAAAGATGCTTTAAAGAGCAAAGTTGATTCCAATGTTTCAATTAGAGCCATGGTTCTCAACCTGTGGGTCGAAACCCCTTTGCGGGGGGGAGGTTGAATGACCCTTTCACAGGGGCTGATTAAGAGTGTCAGAAAACACATGTATTTATGATTCATAGCAGCAGCAAAATTACAGTTGTGAAGCAGCACTGAAGCTAATGTTATAGTTGGAGCCACATGAGGAACTGTATTAAAGCGTCACAGCATTAGGAAGGCGGAGAACCTCCAGATTAGAGGCCCTGGAGGTCCCTGGGTCCTGTCTGCTCCCCATGACCAGAGTTATTTTTTTTCCCCAGGCTTTTTTGTTCTAAGTTGATTTTCCCAACATAAAGGTGCTGGCCATGAGATTGTCTTTGTCTTATTTCACAGGCCAGCCTATGCGTGGATGACAAACCTCTCTGGCTTAGTTAGGGTGTCTGTAGGTGTCTGTCTATCTGACCTAGAGTCCTGATTCTTCTACTGCATTGCGTTCTATCTACTGTGATAGAACACCACAACCAAAAGTAACCTGGGGAGGAAAGGGTTTATTTCAGTTTACAGTTCTCTATCACAGTCCATTACTGAGGGGAATTAGGGTAGGAACTCAAGCAGGGCAGGAACCTGGAGGCAGGGGCAGATACAGAGGCCACAGAGAGGTGCTGCTTACCAGCTTGTTCTTCATGGTTTGCTCAGCCTGCTTTCCTATACCATCCAGGATCACTGGCCCAGAAGTGGTGCCACCCTCTGTGGGATGGGCCTACCCATATCAATCATAGACGGGTGCATATTTTCTCATTCGGGTTTCCCTCTTCCAAAATGACCCTAGCCTGTGTCAAATTGACATAAAAATTATGTCAATTTAGCCCCCCCCACTTCCCTTTTGTTGATATTACGACAAAAACCACAGGGCTGGACTTCCTGGGTCCTGGAGGGCCCTGGAACTAGAGTCTAAGGCACGCTGCACCCACTGTGGTGCATGGTTGCTGGGGTTTGTGTGTCGCAAGTGTCAGCCGTGGTGAGATGCAAGAGTGCTGTGAAAGGGTCCCACAGTCATGAAACACGTGGATCACTCAATCTTCTTCTGCATGTCTCATCAAAATGAATGCGGCAGCGATGCCACGAGTTCTCATGTTTCTCTCCATCTGCGCCGCACCTCCCCAATAGTGAAGTATTATGATTTAATTCTATATTCAAAAAGGGAGACCCACAGAGGCCCAGCAATGCAGTAGAAGAATCAGGACTCTAGGTCAGGCTCTCTGACTCTGAAGCCCACAGTCTTTGCATTACTGTGATGGAAGGTGGCTTCAGAGGATAGGGCACAATGGCAGAGGGATCCTCTCTTCTGGGACAACCGCATTTGGACTCTGATGCATGCGCAGGCATTAGTTAGCTGGGGAAGTGGGAGACGGCAGGAAGGTGATGGGAAGGGCTTGAACAAGGCATGGGCAGCAAAGGTGGATGCTCAGCACGTTTCAGGGAAGAACAGCTCAGGACTGCATGCAAGCATGTGAAGAGGAGGTCCAGGACTTGGGGACAAGGCTGGGAGGTGGGGTGAAGTCTTCCTTTTTTTCCCCCTTTCATTATTTTTCTTTATTAAGAAATTTTCTACTCATTCCACAAACTATCCACAGATCCCCCCTTCTCCCTCCTCCCACCCCCCAGCCCTCTTTCCCAAGCCACTCCGCATCCCCACATCCCCCAAATCGAGGTCTCCCAAGGGGAGTCAGCAGAGCCCAGCTCACTGAGCCTAGGCAGGCCCAAGCCCCTTCCCACTGCACCAAGGCTGTGCAAGGTGTCACACCACAGGCACCGGGTTCCAGAAGCCTGCCCATAGACCAGGGACAGATCCCAGTCCCCCTGCCTGGGTGCCTCCCAAACAGTTCAAGCCAAACAACCGTCTTCTGTATCCAGAGGGCCTAGTCCAGTCCCATGGGGGCTCCACAGCCACCAGTCCACAGTTCATGGGTTTCCACTAGTGTGGCCGGTCATCTCTGCACGTCCTCCCATTATGATCTCGATGTCCCTTGCCTCCAGTATCTCTCCTCTCTCTCATCAATTGGATTCCTGGAGCTCAGCCTGGTGCCTGGCCATTGATCTCTGTATCTGCCTCCATCTGTCACTGGATAAAGGCTCTATGATGACAGGTAGGTTATTTGCTAGGCTGGTAACTAGAGTAGACCGATCCAGGCACCCTCTGGACCACTGCCAGAAGAGTAAGGTGGGGTCAACCTTGTGGATTCCTGAAAGGGAATTGTCATACAGGCTTTGGCTTGCCATAAACTATGCCTCAGGATTGGACCTTATAGAGGACTATAAACTCAGGCAGCCAGGCTGTAGCAGTAGGTGGTTTAATAGTTGTTGGGTAGGTCTTTGTGCCGGGCATGGCTGTCAATTCTTGGGATATAGAGACTGCAGGAAGCTGCCTCCAGGGAGCTTATATCCTCAGGTTGCATGTTTGGAACAGAAAAATGTATGCAAATAAGCAAAGAGGCTAATTTTAGACACTGGTAATAGCTGAGACCGAGAGTGGTCAGAAAAATCCCTCTGGAGGCTGTTTGAGTCCTCAAAAGTGAGAAGAAGGCTTCTGTTCAAGACATGAACTGTAAAAGGCATCATGTCAGAGGCATAGAGTCACTCTGGGCTAGACTGTCTACACTGCAATCCAGCTCAGCTGCTTTCCAGCTGTGTGGCTTTAAGCAGGTCATCTAGTCTCTCTGTTCCTCAGTTACCTCGTCTGAGAAGTGGCAATATTAACAGCCATGCTCTCAGGGTTGTCGGTAAGAGTGTTGGACTCAGCGCATGCTTAGATGGATGCCTGACCCAGGGAGTGGCTGGTACAAGAGGCCACTGCTCCTGAAACACTTTACACCAGTGGTGCGGGAAATAACGGTGGCTGCATTAGGCAAATGCAGGAGATGGAAAGTTGACCAGTGTGGCTAGGGCCTATTGAAGCAATGGATGAATGGAGGGTGAGTGTCACCGAGCAGGAAGGGGTCCAGGGGCAGCAGCCACCTAGTGAAAAGTGTTGGAACCTTACAGCGGGGAGACATGTGCTCCATGTAACCTTGGACTGGCACTCTTGGACTTGGGTCGGAAGACAAGCCAGAAGAAGGGCTGGGAGATACGCTCTATTTAACACGTGAAGCTGGTGGGATTTATGGTAGAGTCTAGCTTTGAAAGAAAGAAGAGAAAAAAGAGTAACATCTTACTGTATCCTGTCATCTTTGCTGGACAGGAATGGGAGGGAGGAGAAGATGGGGCCCTTTACTGAGATGGAAAACCTGGAGAAGAGCAGGTTTGTGGGAAGTGTGACTTGTTTTTTTATTAGAGCTCTAATGCCTGTTCCTGGGTCTTTAGCAGGGGGCTGGAATAGAGCAGGTGTGAACAATAGGGGTTCATGATACCCTGAGGAAGTCTTCCCAAGCAAATTCATGCCCTTTATTTTTAAATGCCCTGCCTGCCAAACCAAATACCCGCTTCTAGATGGTCCCCAATCTTCCATCTGACCGGAAGATAAAGTGTCAAGCTGAGAGCAAGCCTTAAACTGTGCCCTAGGAAAGCTTTGACTTGTGGACAGAGAAGGAAAAGTCCCAGCAGCAGGGGCCATCTCCATCCTGGCTTTGAGACGTTATGCCCAGGCCTGGCTTCCTCTTCCTGTTCAGCAGCCCTTTGCTTAGTGACTCATGTGTGCCAAGCCAGTGCTAGACTGGAGGGAGAGTATGAAAAGGCGTGTCTGTGCCAAGGGCGGCTCTGTCTAGTGGGCACTGAGTTCCTGCCCAAGGGCATGATGTTCTGTGCCTAGTTTCATTTGTTTGATGCAGTTTGACCTGTTTAGCCCACGGCCTGTTGGTAATGATGTGGTGATTTATGCTTCTGGACACAACAGTGCTGGCAGCACATGCCTGAGCTGATGTCTGAGGGGTGTGTGTGTGTGTGTGTGTGTGTGTGTGTGTGTGTGTGTGTGTGTGTGGACACGTCATAGCTCTCACTAACTGAGGGTTTTAGAAGGAGCTGGGATCAAGCTGAATAAGGCCTGTGAAACTGAGTTCTAATCTCAGATCTGAGGGTCTCCTCCTGCGCATGAAACTTTGCATCTTGCTAGTGGCCTGCTTAGGCAAGCAGTGATCCTGCAGCCCAGCTCTTTTCTATCCTGTGTGTGAAGTGGGCAAATTTCACTACCCATCTCATGCTCTACCTCAGGCAATCCTTCCTGCTTACACACACCAGTATCTATGCTTCGGTGGTCCTGAACATTGTGCCCATAGCATTTTTTATTTTTTTCTCATGAGATTGCTGGACTAGCTGCTTACAGAACAGCAGCCCTGAACATAATTTGCCTGCTTTTCTCGATGACTCAGGAACTCGCAACTTGTCCTTTTCTTCCTTCTATCTCTTTTCTGGGCATGCTTTTCCTAACACTGTGGGCTTCATTCTTTCTTTAAAGCTCTCTCCCCACCATGTGGCTGCTTGTCCATCTGTGGCTGCTCTTCGTGCTCGCTTAGCTCAAAGAACATGTCTTTCTTTTTCTTTTCTTCATCCTCTGCACAAATGCCAAGATATACTTTTTTTAACTTACCACTCTAACTAAGATTTTTCTTTTCATTTTAAACTCTAATAAAATTGTTCCCCTCGCTTCAAAAAATTGCTGAAGCAAACCAGCAGGATTGGATATTGAATTCTGCAGCATGCATTTTCAAAGTCATCCAGGGCTTTCCAGTGTGCTCTTAGGATGTGCGCTGATTTTTCCTTCTCAAAGTTGGTCATGTCCTTTGGCCTTTGGGGACTCAAAGTGTGATTCCTAGGAAATGAAATGGGAGCATGTTTTGAAGTGAAGACTCTCAGACCCAGGCCCAGGTAGATTGAACATGACCTACATTTTAACAAGTTCCACAGATGGTCCTATGCTTGGTCAAGTCTGACTATTTTGGGGGCTATTGACATATGATGTAGAAGGTGGTCCCTGGTGTACTGTAGTGTTCCTAAGAAGCCCACAGAAAAAAGACTGCAGAACTTAATTTAGCCTAACATAAAGATCATGGTGGAGAAATGAGCAGCATTTAGCAACGTGTTGCACAGGATTATTAAAAATAAAACGTTCTCCTCCTTTGCCAGCAGTTTAGGTGACTTGACTTTCATTGGTAGAGGAGTAGGATATTTTTGTCTTGTGAGGGACAGCTGGGTTTGCCTGTCGCAAAAGAAACAGCTCAGGGGCTTGAGTCCATGACAGCTGCCATCCAGTCTGAGAAGAGTGTCGGAGACTAGGTGAGGGACAGAATGAAGGCCCCCGTGACGATGGCATCATGGAGGAGAAAGGCTTCTTGAGGTTGGGACAGGGGGTCAGCTTGGGGGTTGGGAGGAGCCTTGGCAGTGCAGGAGGAGCTGGAGGCCCAATTGTTTGAGATGCCACCGGAGCCTAAGCATGTGATTCTTAGTTGAAGCAGCCCACTCTTCATGTGGTCTGCAATGAAGCCCACTGCAGAGAAAAGAGAGGAGCAGGATTTGCAGAGCCAGACTCCAGTCCCCGCATGTCCATTCACTAGTCCCGCTTAGACCAAATCATTTAGCTCTTCCTCTACTGAAAACAGGAATACTATTAATCTCAAGAGATTGTGTGAAAATGAAATCGAAATTACAGGAGTGAAGTTGCTACCAGTGCCTGGCATAGAGTGAAAAATTAATAAACGTCAGTGTCTCTCTTTGTCTTCTTTACAATTTTTTGTTTTGTCTGGGTGGAGTGCAATGAGCTATCCATTTGAACAGTCAGATTGGCATGTCTTAATTCCACCCATACTTTTGGTTCTTGTTAACTGCAAATGATTGGCTGTTCCCTGGTTTAGTAACTAGGATGTTTTAATGAGCAGATGTGTAGAATCCTTGCATTCCTGTATCTATGGTAGCTGCAAGGCATTAGACTGAAGTGTCAGACTCTCATGCATTCTTGTCTTCCTGGAAGCCTCCTACCACTACTCATTGCAGGCTACAGGAACCCTTAGCACTTGACAGTTTGGAGAACATTACTAATAATAGTATTAAAAATAGGTTTTGCCAGTGAGCCCTGGGTCCCCTGAGGTGAGGTTCTGGTAGTGTGGTCAGGAGTTTTACCCCGAAATACTAAACACTTCATACAACAGCAACTTGCACGGGAGTGCAGGAAGCCCAGGGCCCGGTCCTGGATCTCAGATGGGTTTAAGGTTGTGTCCACACTCTCATCCAGCACAATTCAGGTGGAGGGGAGTCAGGCAGGGGCAACAGAGGGTAACTGATGGCTGTATCTGAGTATCAGAGCCATGAACGTCCATAAAAACGAAGGAAGAGTAGCCAGGGGAAGGGAGCCAAGAAGTCGTCAAACTAAGTCAGTTTCACTTTTCATTAACATCTTACTTTGTTCTATAGGATATGGGGACATAGAGCAAAACAAACAAAATGCAGTGTGTGGACTATGGTAGGACATGGTAAACAAAATGCAGTGTGTGGACTATGGTAGGACATAGACAAACAAAATGCAGTTTGTGGACTATGGTAGGACATGGACAAACAAGCAAGCCTGAAATCAGGACCAGGGAAGAATGAAAGTTCACACAGTTCTTTCCATACGACTCAGTTTCCTCAAATAGTGACAGAAGCATCTTTTCAAGTCATCTTCTCAGGTTGGCAAGGGCTCCTTTGATTTTATTTTTTCTGTCCATGCTTCATTTCAAGCCAGGCTGAGCAAGCAGGAAAGCCATCCTACCTGCTGAAAGACTTTGCCAGTGTTCTCAAAGAGAAGCGCCTGGAAGGTGCACCATCTCATTACTCTCAAATGATGAGTCATCTATACAAGAGGCTGATTCATAGTTGGCTTGACAACCAAACTGGCCTGGAGGGTATAATGAGGCAATGCCCAGAACTTCTGAGTGCAGCAGTGGGAAGGAATCACATGGAGGGGGTGATGCCCTTTATGTCTCTGGGGAGAGAATACTCAGTAGGATGCCTAAGCTCTGCTTCTGCAGGGAACAGGTGGACACAGGACTCTTCTCTGCCATGTGTCCAGCTTGAGTTAGAATAGATTGGGTATTCCTGTCAACATGGATTGTGTGTCAGTGAGGCTCATTGATCGTTAGATGTTGAACATTGATGGATGTCATGGCTCATGGCTCTGGTATAAGATGGTACTGAATTCATTTTTCAGTTCTGCATTACTAGTTACTTTGTCTTTGGTAATATTGATCTCAAAGACTCAGTTTCCACATCTAAAAAGCAGGTAAATAAATAAATAGCAACAATCATAGAAGGCTTTGTAGAGAAAAAAAAAAGAGGTAACCAACTATGTAAATTGGCTCATAGTCATATTACATAGTATTTTTTTACTTTAAACGACCATTAAAATGTACTTGATGAAAATAAATCTTTGTTCATTATCCATTTATGGTCAATGCTTCTATGTTAAGTCTAACCTGGCAGGGATTTCCCCACTTACCCAAATTGCCTTCTCTCTCACCTTCTACGTCTCAGCAATGGCAGGCTTTGGTGACTGTCGCAGACATGCCTCACCAACCTGTCTGTGCTTCAGAACTTTTTACCCTGCATTGGGTTCAGCTATCTCCCATCAGCGTGAACAGACCCCATGCTTGTCAAACCTCAGGATTATTTCAACCAAGCGGGGCAAAGGGAGCCCAACTTTCCCTTTGTATCTGAAAAATGATGGTGGTGGATCTTAGAGGAATGGGCACATTCCCTTCTCCAAGAACACTAGGCAGGAGCTGGATCAGGAGAAAGGGGGTTAGATTTGATTCTCAGCTTTGCTTGGTCTGGTTTTGGATGAGCCACGTGATCTCTTGCCATGCCACTCTCTCCACCTGTGGGAGGGAATGGACTTGCTTTGGTGAGCACTACTGATTCATGCTGAGAAGGATCTGATTCCTGCTTCCCTCTCCCAGTTGCTGTTTTCTACTGTGGAAGGCTTACCCTGCACTTCTGGAGACACCTGGGAACTGGGGCTGTTGAACGAACAGCACACTGGTACTCCTTTGCAGAAGGCTTCCCCTAGTTCTCAGTCCTGTTGGGATGATTCCTGGTCATCCTGTTCATATCAGTGAAGGTGCTGTTACTACTGATAGTCTCCTGGGTGTATTCCAGGCATCATGTGCCAGGCAGATGACCTTCCCCACTTGTCCATCTGCTGCTTACCTGTCTTTCACTGAGTCTAGGGATGATAGAGGAGAGGGTCAGCCTGCAGCCTGGCTTTTCTCTCAGAGCGGCCTTCCCTAGGGTGCTTGTTATCTCTCCCTCCTCTGTGTTGTTAGTATTAGAGTGAATCTAAGACTTTGTGCATGTTAGGCAGGTGCTCCACCACTGAGCTATATTCTCAAGACCTTGTTCTTCCAATTTAAAAAAATGTTTTGAGACAAAGACAGAGTGTCGTTAAGTTATCTAGTCTGAACTTGAGCTTACTCTGTAGCCCTGGCAGGCCTTGAACTTGTGATCCTTTTGACTTGGCCACCTGAGTTGGTGGGGATTATAGACCTGTGCTACCAGATCAAAGTCCCATCTTTTCTTCTGGAAGGCAAATGAGCTATGTGGAAAGACATGGAATTTGGCTCCCAAAATTTGGTTGGAGGGTGTGTTGCCCAACTATGTGGTCTTTGAAAAACTACCCACCCTTTCCGAGGAATGGTAGTCCTATATAATGTGAAGGGGTGTACACGTTCATCTGGAGTTTGCCATTCATTCAATGCTTGCTACATCTTTTTGAAGTGATGAATGGATCTTTGGAGCACATATAGCTATTCAAGGATATTGATGTCTTTGTATCTTTCTGTCTTCCTGTGCTTTTCCAAATATTCTCGGCTTGACACACTCCACATGGTGCACTGTGGGAGCCTGGCCACTGATCATTAACTAAATATTGGTCCTGGGCTTTAGCCTCTGAGTAGAACAGCTTTTTTTCCCATTTGACAGAGAATCTATGCTTATGTGGGTCTCAGGTTGAAATGGAAGGAGAAAGACAAGCCTTACATGTGGCAATCGGTGCTGCAGGAGGGGATAAAGTTAGAAAGGTGTGGGGGGGAGGGGTCAGGGAAAGAGGGACTGCTGGAAGTCTCTACTTAGAAAGCGCCATCCAAACAAGGTAGTTACCTGTGATTTTTGAAGGAGTCTTTCCCCCAGCACACCATCCTGTTTTTCTGATGCTGTTTGGGTCTTTGCAAGTTGAAGGGGAGGTAAAGTCAAGCTCTTGTGGGTAGTTCTGAGCTTTCTATAATCCAGTGCTTAGAGGGTCCCTGGACACTCATTCCAACTTCTCTGGGAGGTCCACCGTGTCTGGCATTTCCCCCATGAGGCTTCCCAAGGGAGCTCACCTGCAGAGGGTTCCCAGGCCACTCCCAGAGCTTGAGGCAAACCCCAGGGCTTGGGCAGATGCCCCCGCAGGAAGCCAGGCTCTGCCTTGGGCTGCCACCCACTGTGTATTTGCCCCTGTAGCCGGTGGCTGGCATCTCAGCTGCCTTTACACTTACCCAGGTGTCAGGGCTTCCAAAACATGGGCGGCAGTGTTTTGGGTTCTAGTTTTGGTTACAAAGCAGTGTGCACCTGCCTGCTTCACCGCCACAACTGTTCGGCCTTCCGAAGCTTCCCATGCACTCTGCTGTCCTTCCCAGTGGCCTGGATTGTTTGGGGCTTGGCTGAGACATCAAAGTTTCTGTCGGTGTTTGGGGTTGGGATGCTCTGAGTTCATTTTCCCACCGTCTCCCTGGCCTTGGTCTCCATGGAAAGTCCTTACTTAGAAATTTGTTTATAGACAATTTTATTGATTTATATATTTTAGGGAAAACATGTAGCAAACCCACCAGGGATGGAGGTGAATGTAATTTTAGAATGCTGCTAAATCTGAGATCCTAGCACACCTCATTGCCTTCCCTCTTTTTTTTTTTTTTTCTTTAAGACGGGGTTTCTTTGTGTAGCTCTGATTGTCCTGGAACTTACTCTGTAGACCAGGCTGGCCTCGAATTCACAGAGATCTGCCACCTCTCCTCCCAGGTGTGCCACCACAGCCCAGATGTTGCCTTCCCTCTTCGATGGGACTCCGCTTCAGTGGATCTGGGATGCCACCAAGATCAATGTGACCATCACATTGGTTTCCTACTGACTATACTTGTATCAACGTAGATGGAGAGACACAGCCACCTCCCTGGATGGCCTGTGTGTCAAGGCTATTGCCTTACTCCAAGAATCAAGTTCTGTGGCCCAGCCCCTGGGCAGTGCTCAGGACACATGGTGTGCATGGGGAGTTGGCAGCAATGTGAGCCAAATCCTCTTTTCCATAATCCTGCACCATAAGAAGAGCTGCCTGTCAGCTGATTCTCACAAATCATGTCTGCGGCCTTAGCAGCTGAATCTTACTTAAGCAGAGGCATACTTCAGCTTATGATACAGTGACAAAACAGTAACGTCTTAAGAAGAACAGAATAGGGGCACTAGTTTAGAAGGACTCTGAGATACATGCTTTGTGAATTTTACTTTAATAAAGATGTAGGGAGTGGTGGGTCCTCTCTCAAGAGCACTGTTGGATTGGTCTAAGCTATTGTCTGGGCACAGGAACTTGAGAAGTTCCCCAGGTGAGTCTAACATTCTGCCAGGTGCAATTCACTAATGTTGAGGGTTGGGGACAACTTGCTGAGAAGAGCAGACCTGCACCGCTTGAGTCTAATGGGGAGTTCTCTGAAGATCACACGAGACAAGTGTAACATATGATTGTGTGTGTATATATATATATATATATATATATATATATATATGTGTGTGTGTGTGTGTGTGTGTGTGTGTGTGTGTATCCACAATCATAGTATGCAAAACAATAGTCAACTCTTCTCTATCCCTTTGATAAAATACTTCTACTGAATATAAACATGGCACATGTGTATCCTAAATTATTGCCCTGATGCAGAATATAAAAAAGTAACAATCTGAATTATTGCCCTTATTCATAAACATAAAAAAGGTAACAAATTTTCTCAACTATGCCACAAAAAAACCAATTATTCCCATATCTGGCAGTATATATTTTATTTTTGTCTCTCCATGCTTATATACATATGCATGCTTGTCAGGCAGGTCAAGACTGACAGAATCTATTGCATATAGACATGACTAGAATCTGTGGGGTTTTTGCTAACAGTGTAGCATAGATACCTTTCCATACATCTGCAGTCATCTGTATACCCTTTGTCAAATTCAAGCTCTGATTAACCTGATAAATGGAACTACTATTAAAGCTGTGTGTGTGTGTGTGTGTGGTGTGCTGTGTATGGTGTATTTATGTGTGTAGTATGTATGTTGTATTTATGTGTGTGGTGTGTACATGTGTGTATGATGTGCATGTTGTATTTGTGCGTGTAGTATGTATATGTATGTGGCGTGGTGTGTGTATGTATATGTGTGATGTGTGGTGTGAGTGGTGTGTGTGTGTGTGTGTGTGTAAAATGCAAAACAAATAATGCATGAAGGCTCTTGTGCTGGTGAAGGAGCTTGGCTATGTCCAAGCCAGCAGACGATGGGCCATCAGACCTATCTAAAAGTGTGTGGTCTGGAAATGGAAGGGCTGGGCCATCAGACCTATCTAAAAGTGTGTGGTCTGGAAATGGAAGGGCTTAGCCAAGCTGGGCATGATCACTCTTTGTAGTATTTTCCTCTGTGGTAGCATTATGCCATTGTTTAAGCCCTTTACAAGATCCTGCTGACACTAATCTCTGGACTATGAGGGTAGCATGTAAATTGCAGTAACAGTAAGAAAGGAGCTCTATCTCAGACAGGAGGCAGAGCTGTCCATTGTTGGGGACATGCATTTCTGTCTGGTGGGTCTGGGATCTTATATCCCTAAAGAAGTCAGTAGCATCTACATATATATCAACTTTTTATCAGTACAGGCAGCTAATTATTTAAAACGTATAAGCATGTGGGCCCAAATGAACCAAACCTTCATACAGAGTGACTGGAAGCCTGTCTGAGATGTCTGGTCTTGATGCTGTCTATGGCATTTTTGTATCTATTTGGTCTGCTTTTGTTCTAGAAACATCAACTGACCACATTATTCACAGTGGCCGTCATTGGTTGAAAGAATAGAAATATGAAAATTAAAAGTTAAAGATCTTGCCTTGGGTGGAGCAGGTTACAGCTTATGTCAGCTTTTCTGAAAAATTCATCTCAGACCAGGAGCCACCAAGTCACTTGGGAATTTCTCAGAAACACATTTTCTTGGACACACACCATTCTCACTGTGTTTGAGCTCTGCACTTGTAGCCTGCATTTCGGAAAACCTTCTATGTGGTTCTGATGTCTGCTGCAGTTGGAGAGCTGGGTTTGAAGGGGAATGAAGTGAAACAGGCAGACATCTCTGGGATATACCGTGAAATGCACATCAACCCCAAGGATAAGCAGGGGTGGGTCCGGTGAAGACCCGGGAGGGCGTTTCCGAGAGAGCATGCGAATGGTGTTGTACTGAAAGATGTTGTGGGAACTGTGATCATCATAGTTTGGAAATGTACCCCAAAAGCCTATGTGCCTAAGGCTTTGTGCTCAGAGTGGCACTGCTGGGGAGAGTGAGAACTTTAGAGGTGGACCCTGCTGGCCAGCCTTTGGTCTCTGGAGGCATGATCTTGAAGGGACTATAGGATCCCAGCCCCTTCCAAATTCTCTCTTGCTTCGTGGTTATGATGTGACTTAGTTGTGATTTACCAGGACCCCCTACCAATACCATCTGGCACTAGAGGCATAAATTACAGGTGGGTCCACTGGATTGTGGTCTGGAAGCTCAAGAATGAACAAAACAGATCTTTACTCTTTGTAAATGAATCACCTCTGGTAGTTGTTATAGTGACAGAGAGCTGACTAACGCTGTAGTGGAAGGTTAAGTCAGTGTCAGGGCTTTGAGTCCGGGCCAAGGGAGTTGGATCAGATAGTGTAGGCTATCACTGAGAACCATTCAGCAGGGGAGCGTGGTGTCTGCACTTCATGGAGGACAGTCATTTTGGGCTGTCACATTACTTCTGGGTAGAGGCAACTCTCTTGGTACCTCACTGGCCTAGATTTTGATGCCTGCCTCTCCTGGTATAACTTGGATCTGGGTCAACAATTCCCATCTTTGGCTAGGCTAGCTGGGAGGGGAGGCCCAAGGCTTGGTCTGAAATAGCAACCCTGGGAGAATGTACCTTCCCAAGGCTAGCAGCTAGTCCTTGTGTTCACAGTCACAGTCACAGACACAGTCATCCTGCTTGCTCTACAGGTAGCCCATCAGTTTCTTCAGTAAAGGTGGGTTTTGTTTCATTGGTGGGAAAAGTTGGTTCTATTTTTCAGAGGTATACAGTGTCTAAAGAGGAAACATTTGAACTCGAGAACTGGAGAAGCACACAACCAGTCCGCTCCTTCTTTCTTCTTCACCCTTAGCCCCTCTTTTTATTGATGTAACCCGAACTTTCTTCTAGAAAACTCTAGAGAATTGACCAAGTTTACCAAGTGCTCACAAAAATAATGCTTTTCATGTCTAGCTGCAGTCAGGTTCCTGTAAGGGTCTGAAGTGTGGCCGAGGAGTCCTCCAGAGGTTAGGGACTGCTCTGCCCTGCTGCAGGCCTGCTCTGCCTGAGGAAGAATGTAAGTGCAAACTATTTATGTTCAGTAGTGATTTTACCAGAGGCTGTAGAAGACAAAAGACATAAGAATGCTAGGAGAGCCCCTGGGCCCTTTTCTGAGATGAGAATCTTGTTTCTTTGAAGTGCCCTTGGTATGGAAGTAGTAATTCAGTTTCTATTTTTGAAATGCTGTGATATGTGTGCAGTAGCACCGCCCCCTGCTGGTCATTTTGTATAACGCAGCAAAAGCGGAAACACCGTGGGATGACTCCAAAGCCAGAAACACAAGAGACTAAGATTGAATGTACAAATGCCGTGAACTTTTAATTGTTTACCTTGTAGGAGTCCTAGAGAAAGGTATGACTCCGTTCACCATTTGTAGAATGGTTCTGTAAAATGATATTCCTGAGTCTCCTGTCCGGCTATGTCAACTTCATATGCAGCGATGATTTCACTAGCAATCTCTTCTGTCTGCTGTTGGCAGTTTTTTTTTTTTTTTAAATTAAAATGAACAGGATTTTATTGTTGGTTGGACTGTGTGTCATGCAAACAGATCACAAATATTTATGTCTGTCTTTTATGGATATACAAAACAGCACATATCAATCTTAATGGAAACAAAAAATATTTAAATCTAGCAATGGCTGGAAGATGGCTCAGTGCTAAAAGTGCCTGCAGTGCAAGCAAGTGTGAGGACCTGAGATCGAACCCCCAGAACCCACATAAAAGCTAGATGCCTAGCAGGAACATCATAATCCCAGCCCTTCTTCAACAAGGAGATGGGCAATAGAGACAGGAGGATCCCAGGAGTTCCTGGGCCAGTTGTCTTTGCATACACAGTGGGAAAGCAGCAGAGACTTTGTCTCAAACAAGGTGGAAGGTGAGGGATGATACCCGAGGTTGTCCACTAACCTCCATACATGTGCTGGGGCATGTGTGCGCCTGCATTCACACGCACAAATGTTCTAGTAATACATACACACACTATAATACATGCACGCACACACACATACAAAATTAAAATAAATAAAAAGGCAAGTGAAACTTGTATTTCTACAGGAGAACATGTACCTTCGTTTTGTTTGAAGTGATAGGGATATAAATTGTAGAGTTAGTAACTGTGGTTCCGTGTGCTCTATTATAAACCATGGAGAGGAGGCTGGGGAGGTAAAACACCCTTAGAACTTTCTGCCCTGCAAATTTTAGAGAGGTTTTCTAAAGGGCTTCACCAGGCCTCCCTTTGTGAACTCTCATATTTGTTAACATCTGAATTCAATGTCAGTTCTAACAAAGCCCAACTTTGCCATCCTCTTCTGAGATGCCCAACCTGGGCTCTGAGAACGTTCCCTGTTTTAGCAGCTTGGTGTGGACTCATGTGTTGGAGGACAACCCTTTAGAGGAAGTTTGGGGCCCAAGGATGGCCAGTTATGTGGGAATCTGTTCGATGTAGCCTGGTTAACCTCTCCAAACATGCCAGGCTGAGGTTCTAGTTCTTGCCAGTTTATCCAGATATTCTAAGGAAGGTGACGGAGGCATCAGCCTCACTTAGATGTTGATGCAGC
The DNA here is from genome assembly GCF_004664715.2 of Peromyscus leucopus. Classification (NCBI taxonomy): domain Eukaryota; kingdom Metazoa; phylum Chordata; class Mammalia; order Rodentia; family Cricetidae; genus Peromyscus; species Peromyscus leucopus. Next base: position 74,910,984 of record NC_051065.1, on the reverse strand, counting down.
CGTGGAAACCCAGAAAAGGGAGGTTGCTTTCTCCCACTTAAGACTCAAATGTAGCTGACGGGAAGAGTGTCTGGACTGTTAGTGGTAGCATGGACATACTCTGGAGCACACGTGCCTTGTTCTTTTTAAAAATTAGATTAAAACAAATGAACTTAGCTGGGCGTGGTGGCGCACACCTTAAATTCCAACACTCAGGAGGCAAAAGCAGGCGGATCTCTGTGAGTTCAAGGCCAGCCTGGTTTACAAAGAGAGTTTCAGGACAGCAGGGCTGTTATACAGAGAACCCTGTCTTGAAAAACAAAACAAATTTTTTTCATACAGTATATTTTGATCATATTCTTTCCCTGACCCCAAGTTCTTTCCAGCTCTCTACTATCCAACTTCATGTCCTCCCTCACACAAAACAAAAGCCAAAAGGACAAAAAAAAATCAAACCAAACCAAGCAACCAAGCAAACAAAAATGAACAAGCATACAAAAACCTGGAGTCTGTTTGTTTCAGCGAACTACTCCTGAGCAGGAGGCGTGCCCTGGAGTGTGGCTGATGCACCCTGTGTACTTCATTATAGGAAACCGATTTTTCCTCTCCTGACAGCTATCATTTGCAAGTAGCTTCTCCGTGAGGGGTGTGTCCACTTTCACTTCTCTTGCTGGGATTTTGTCTGTCTGGAATGTGTGATGGCCCTGTGCTCGTTGTCACAGTCTCAGTGAGTCCCTATGTGCCTCAGGGCTGTTAGACCAGAAAGACTGGTGTTTCCTTGACATTGTCCCCCATCTCTAGCTCTTACAATCTCTCTGTCTCCTCCTCCACATAGATCCCTTGAGGAAGAGGTTTGATGAAGGCATCCCAGTTAGGGCTGAGTGCTCCAAGTCTCTCACTGTGTGCCCATTGTCCAGTTGTGGATCTCTTTGTTAGTAGCCGTCTACTGCAAGAAGAACTTCTCTGATGAGGGTTGAGTAGAGCACTGATCCATGGGTATAACATACACCATTAAGAGTCATTTGATTGCTGTGTTCATTTACTAGAACAATAGTAGGAGGTTTTCCACTAGGTCCTATGACTGATCTAGTCTCCAGTTCTTGGTCTCATAACTAATGTCGGGTATGGATTATATCTCATGGAGTGGACCTTAAATCCAATAAAAAAAGTGGCTGGTTATTCCTACAACATTTGTACCCCTATCATATCAGTCTGTCTTGAAGGCAGGCTGCTGTTGTAAGTTTCAGGGTTTATAGCTGGGTAATATTAATGATCACTTTTCTCTTCCAGTAGTGTGCAAAGGACCTTCCAGCATCCTGAATGCCAGTCAGTAGGGAATAGCTTCTAGTTGGGGACCAGCTAGATTTCTCTCTTCGTGCTCGATGAAATAAGAAAGTGGTGTTTTAGCAATAGGGGCTTCACCTTCAGGTTGTAGAGGGTAACCAATAAATAGCATTGGCAATAGCCTGTGATTTTTTTTTTTGTGTGTGTGTGGGGATGTATATGGTCTCCTTTCATGTGCCTCGTTGTTTACTATGTCCTCTTTTTTTTCCCCCAGTTGCAAATGAAGCAGGAGATAAGAATGCCCGTCCACTTGCCCGCTTCTCCCGTGAGTAAATTTTGCTTCTCTCTTCCTGGGCTCCCTTAGAACATGTTCACTAAAGGCCTTTGTTCACGTGATTTACCTCTATGATTCTGTGAGGTGTTACTCAAACAGTGGTGTAGGAAATGTCTCCTGCTGGTTAATATTGCACTTAAGCTGCACCATGCATGAGCTACTCCTGGCCATGGGCTTTTTGGTCCTTGGAACTGTGGTCTCCAAGCTGTGCTCTAGGCCTTTGTGTTTTGAAGCTTGGTTTCTAGAGTAGCTGAATCAGTCTTACACTCGCTTTTGAGAAATATAGAGCCCTGGGCTCCCACTCCAAACCTCGTGACACGGGGCCTGTATTGAAAGACATCCCTAGTTGTTTCTTGTTCACAGCACAGCTGGAGAGGTGCTATTTAAGGCATATCCTCCGAGTGCACTACAGGGAGAGGGTTTAGTGATGCTGAGGGGAGGAAGTTTCACTCACTACTCGGCCTATCCGTGTGTACAGCATCATTGCAACCCACTGTGGATGTGTGCACGTACACCACCGTCTTGGTGACACTTGGCAGCTCAGATGGATTGACCCTTGGGCTCAGGAATATTCCCAAGGCTGCAGCCAGGCTGTTGTTTCCCACCAAATCTGTCCAGGTCTTGATCTTGATAAGAACATAGCCACCGAAAGCTTCTCAAAGGCTTCCATGCCCATGTGATCAGTACATTACATAGCAAGTTTGTGGATGCCCTGGAATGAATGGGTTCCAGGGAAGGCAGTGGGGATGCTGGAGCCAGAGAAGGGCCGGGCAGGATGCCCTGGAAACCTGCTCTGCTTCAAGTGGAGAAGTGGTTGGCTCTTAAATAAAAGCAGATGGAGATTCCCCTTGCCTTACTTGCTTTTCCTTAATTTTATTTATGCTTTTCTGGGCCCTGGATTTCCAATCTGAAAAATGGCATTAATAACTTTTACGGGATTGTTGACATCCCATCCCATCCCATCATTGTTTTACCCCACGTGGGGTTGACAATCCCTGAGTGTGACATGACCAGAGTGATCAGAACACATCAAGTTAAAAGCATAATTTTTCTATTTATAGGGATTCCTCTAAATGCTGCTGTCATTGTTTTCAGAAAGTTTCAACTTTTCGGGTTGATTTCACCAGAGATAGTTTTTATAGAACTGTAATGATGTCTGCTTAATGACAGAGCACTAAGTGCTTGCCTTGTAGACACTACAATGAACACTCCTCATGGGCCTGATTTTTCACTGTCCTCCTACTTGGAACCATGATCTCCAAAATAAGTATGTCAGTAAGGATGATGGATATGCTTTTATCTCTTTTATTTTTATTCTTCATCTCTTGAGCAACAGTCAGGAGGATGTACAATCTAGAGTGGTAACTTGATCATGCCACGTGCAGGATTTACCTTGATGGGAATTCCTGACACATCACAGGTGTGGGAGGAGAAAGGGGTCCTTGTACCATGAAACCAGGAGGCTTGGAGCAGTAAGTCCCTTTATGGATGGAAAAGGTGATTTCTCTTGTAGGTAACTTCTACAGCTTCTAAGTTATGTGATTGATTTGAAAGGATGGCATGTCACACGACAGTGTATTAGCTAGAGGTCAATGAGGACACCGGGGGCGAAAGTCTGTACAGGAAAAATGGTTCACAGCAATCCTTCCAGGCAAGGCCAACTCAGGGCAGGAAAGGAAAGTGTCTTGACAGAGTGCAGTACCCTGGGAGAATGCCAGAGGGAGTGTTAGGTGCTGTCTCTCTTGGTAGTAAGTGCTAGAGAGAGGGCGAGTTGATGGAATTTAGTAAGGGAAGAATATTCTCTTTGTACCATTGTTGAGTTGCCACTATTCATGTGCCACACTGGAAGAATGGTAGGATGATGGCATTCAACGTGGAAAGAGGGCCAGAACCCGGATGATACTCTGGAGATGGGAAGATAAAGGACCGTGTCTTTCCATCTTTTGCTTTTAACAAGACAGAGATAGGTGGAAAGCACAGCGAGGGTATGTTATCCAGTGCAATGACAATCAGGAGCCTTTGCTGTGAGGCCTGGATCCAGCCGGGAGAAGGAAGAAGCACCAGGGTGAGGAACGGGTCCTGGGGGACTTCAGGTTCTATCTTCTCCTTCATTTCAAGCTTTAGCTTTGACTTTTGATCAGCCTGACTTCAATCAGAACATCTACCTAAGAACCATGGGCAGATAGTAGTGCAGAGGTAATTGTTTGAAAAGGGCACCTATTGTGAGGGTAGCTGTCCTGAGACTGAAGCCCTATCAACATCACTGTGGCCCTTTACTCCTGTGTATGGAGGAGTCAGAAGGGCTGATATGTAGAGAAAGTGGTTTCTAATCTTAGAAAAGCTATTCCCCTTGTCAGGGAATAAGAGCCACGTGTAGTGTTCGGGCCCAGCCACAGTGTGGCAGGACAAGTTCAGACTGTGCTGTACTTCTACACTCCAAGAGCCCCAAGATGTTGTATGCTGCTTTGGACTAGTCCTGTGAAAGGAGGTCCAGGGCACTCAAGAGACATGCAGAGGACACAGTGGTCCCATAGTTTACATAGTCACACAGTTTTATTCTGAAGTTCTCATTGCTTCTCTAGAAGATGGGAGAATGATTTCTCCCTGAGATGAGCAATCATTGAAAAAAAAAATAGTGCATTTAGATTGGTTTATCGGTCAGTGGTTAAGAAAGCACTGGTTGACCTTCTAGAAGACCTATGTTCATTTCTAGAACCCACACAGTGGCTCAGACCTGCCATAACTCCAGTTCTAGGGGACCCTATGCCCTCTTCTGGCGACACACACACACATACATGCAGGCAAAACACCTTCCCACATAAAACCAAAATAAAAGAAAATTGTGGTTTCAGAAGCAGCAGGAAAAATTGAAGCTAATTATTAATGCCTTTAGATTTGGCCCATCTTATTTGGGAGGGAAAAGTATAGATGTTGATGGAGATAGGTCTCATGTTGAAGAGCTCTGGCGATTAGGGAAGATGGCTAATGAAGCTAGGGTCTTTGCTCTGAATGAATAATTTCCTCTTTTCCAGCAGCTGTGGGTAGGAGAAGCAATGATGTGTGTAGGGCTAAACACTGTGGCAGGGTTGAGACAGAGACCAAGACAGCACATTCTGCTGGTGATGCTTGAGCTGTGACAGGGAATGCTTGGGTCCAGAGAAGTTTTTCTAGGTTGTCACCATTAGGAAGGGCTCTCACAAACAATGGGAGCCTGAGTTTGGAAGGGATGGATTCTGGATCCAGGATAATGAGAAGGAAGAACTGGGCTGTGGGCTGCAGCTAGTGACTGGGCTGTTAGTATTCTTAGGGGGCGGGGTGTGTTGTGGAAGAGGTGTAAAGAACCCAGGGAAGACGGCCTCAGCAGCATGCAAGGTTTTTTGCAGGCTGAAATGGCAAACTCATAGAAACAGAGATGAGGAAGTGACTACTGGGTGATGGAGTGAGTAGAGGGTGGGAAGTTGTTTTCAGTGGGTGTGAAGTTTCAGTTATGAAAGATGAGCAAATCTTTGAGATCTGCTGTTCACAATGTAAAGCATGTTAAGGGATAGCTTCTACTACATCCTCAAACCACAAGCCCCAAGAAACCAGAACAAAAAAAAAAAAAAAAAAAAAAAAAAAAAAAAAAAAAACCCAGATGGACAAGAGGCCACTTTGGAGGTGAAGGATGGATGTGCTTAGTAGTACCCTGATGGTGGTGATGGCATCATGGGTATATGCTTATGACTCAATGTCAAAATGTACACTTTAAATCAACATACTTTCAGATATTGATTATTTCTCAATAAAACTAAAAAAAAAAAAGCAGAGGTATGGGGGAGCAGAAGCTGGATTTGAGAATTTCTTTCAGTTTTTTATATGTACTCCGAAGTATTTCTGAATACTTCAGCTCCTCCTCTAGGTTTCTCCTGAACACTCTGCAGGGTCTGAGCTTCTCTGTCTCCTACTCATCCAATGGTGGCTCTAGAATGTCTACAGGTGATGGACATGGCAGGTCCATGGTTCTCATGTGGAGTCCCAGGATCTTTCTAGAAATGCAGATTCTCAGATCGTATTCTACTTTCCGCTGATGTGGAGAGTGTTGGGGTGGGTCCTCATTACCTGTGTTTTAGCAAATTTTGTCACACCAGAACTTGAGAGCCAGTGATGTCACTGGAAGGACTAAATACTGGTGGAGTTGGAGACAGATCCAGGATGCAGAACAGAGTATGCTTTTTGTCTAACTGCAGACCAGTTTCTGATGCCCCAAGAGGAGATAACAGTATCTGCTCCTAGATCCACATGTGAAACTTAAGTAATTAAAAAATAAGATTAGAAGGTTTTGAGTGTGCCGTATGGCTCCAGAGAGGGCAAGGAAGACATGATCTGACAATTCCACTCCTAATTCGTCTTCTTTTTACTCTCTTGGTGTGTAAAACATTAGGATGGTGTTTTAAGTTCCAGCAAAAGATACATTTGGATAACTTGAAAACACCTTCATTTTTTAAATGCATAAAGAAATACTGAATAAAACATTTAAAAATGATTTATAATAAAAAGAAAGAACCTCATGGGTTCTAGCAATGAAGGAAGAATTTAATATCAGTGTAGCTAGCTATATTCACACCGATTCCATATCTTTTCCATAGCCTTTGGTACCATGTTTTAATGTCTATCTAATGATAGAATTTGGATTATGCACTATGAGAAACTCTATCTGAAACCTAAATTGGATTTAAAACACGGCAGATTTTGTTTTCCAAAAGTGTTTGCATCTTTCCCATCCCACATGTTCTTTTTAGAGTGTGAGACCACTAAACCTCATACTGAGACCTAAGCCTGCATCTTCTACTATAAATGTAGCAGAAATAATATGCTGTGTCTTGGTAAGTTATATCATCAAAGACAATGTGGCTTCCACCTGCTGCAAGCTGGGATGTACTTAGGATGGCTACTGTGCTGTGAAGAGTGGGAAAGAGGAAGTCTACTGATATAGAATATGTTTGCGAAAATAATCACTATTCTAGTCATATAACACACACACACACACACACACACACACACACACACACACACACACACATCTTATTTCAACTCATGTCAAAAAAAATGCTGATTGGAAAACTTGGATGCTTAGCCTTACAAAGCTGTATTAAAGTGGAACAACACCCTTGTGAGGGTAGCCTCAGAATAGATCAGCTGGGGGAGCTACAGCTTTCCTCCGCATTTTAGTTGTATCTGCCAGGAGCTGAGCATCCCTCTGCCTTCCTGATGGGTGCTACCAGAGGGTCTTGGTGACGAGCTATTATATCATTGCCAGCCACCATGGTGCCATCCTTATCAGTGTATCAGTAGAGATCACACGTGGTACAAGGAATATTACCTCTCTTTCTGTTTTCTGGGTATCATTGGAACAGTGGCAGCCTAGTGGGGACCTTGTGTACATTCACTTTACAGTAATGAGGTAGCATCCCATCTTTCTCTGCTTGTGTGTCAGAGAGTAAGACGAATAAAATCCATGCCAAGACATACTTACTCCATCTTCTAAAAAAGTTCAAGTGGAATCTTGAAAGGAGCCAGAGAAAACAGACAACTGGCTGGTAGAGGGAAAGCAATGTGAATAGGGCAGATTCCTCACCAGAAGCCATAGAAACACAATATTTTCAAGTGTTAAAAGAATTGCCAACCCAGAAACTTTCAACCAGCGGGATGTTCCCCTGGAATGAAGCAACAATCTACACATTAGAAGATGAAGACAAAAATCAGGCTGAAGGAGTTATTAAACAAAAGGAAACTTAAAATGAAGAGCCTTGAAAGACCAGGAAGGGAAGGATAGCAAAGCCCAAGTACAAGGAAATAAAGTTTCATCTCTGAGTTTTCTAAATTACTTACGGTATTTGAAGACAAATCACAAAATTACCTGATGTGGTTCTAAGTGTACATAAAGCAAATATCATAACTAGTATGTGTACTATTAAAAATATAATTATATTTCGTATTGGGAAAACAAAGGGATATAAGTGAATATTAATGGTTCTATACTTGAATTGGCAAACAATCACTCTATAAGACATTTTATAGTATTTATTATTATATTATTTATCCAATTTATAATATCCAGTATACCTACTTAGAAAGCTACAGAGGTACCCTGTAGATAAAATGGATTTCTAAAAGCATTCAAGTAAGTCTCAGGAGGAATAGAGGGATGAAAAAACAAACAAAGCAAATGCAAGTCCCCAGTATAAATGCATTACATTAAAATGATCTAAGTATAGCAATTAATGGGCAGATTTTCATAGTCGATTATAAAACATGACCAGCTATGTATTGCCTATAAGAAACAAATATAACCATTTAAGCAAGTTGAAAGTTAAAGAATGGAAAAAGAGGGCCATATTAGCATTAATCAATGGAAATCTCCAGTATATCCTCAGATCAAAGACATGTTAGAGACCATGCAATCAAGAGTCAGGAACATTGTGTCATGGTAGTGATCAGCTCACCAGGAAGACACAAATCTTTGATGCCTATTTACCGGTGACTGAGCCATAAAGCAGAATCTGACAGAGCTAAAACGATAAACAGATAGCTAGCTACACAATTAGAGGTTTCAGCACACCTCCTCCAATCGTACATAGAACATACAGAAGAAAGGTTACAGAACTCAAAACCACCAACAATCAGCAGTATTAATTGTTGTTAAGTGAATACTTCATTCAGTAACTGTCAAGTATGCATTTCCTTCCAAAGTGTGCAAAGGGTACATCCCAAGATCTTCTGACCCCAGGTCACAAGACAATCTTAAGAAATTTAAGAGAATAGAAATTGTGCAGAATGTGATCTCTAAGCTATAATGGAACCAATAAGAAAACCCCTAGAGGCAGACCTTCAAACAACTGGAAGTTAACACCACACTTCAATCATGAAGAAAAGGTCTTAAGAGGAATAAAATCTTGCTGTATTGAGTCAGAATAAAGATGCAGTTTGTCAAAGTTTATGGTACTCAAAATTTATACTTTGCTCAAACAGGATTGAGGGGAAAGTTTGTTGCACCTGAATGTATGCATGTATTAAAAAGAAGTCCAAAATCAATCTTCAGAACTTTGAAAAAGAGCTAAACAAACCAAAATCAATCACCATGAAGTAAATAATAAAGTCAAGAGCAATAATTGGTGACATTAAAAACCAAGATACATGGATGTGCTGTATAAGGATGGACTACGTCTATGATGGCAGTCCCAGAAGGTGTAAAGCTTCTGTACTTGAAACTGAATGACAATGTAACTGCCTTCATGTACTTTATGACGCTGGCACAGTGAAGAAACAGACTAATTGTATTTCTAAAAATAAATCCCCAAGTATTAAACCACACTTGACTGTGAGTAAAAAAATAAAGACAACAAAGAGATTGGTCTTTGAAAGATCCGTAAGATTGGGAGACTTCTAGCAAATCACAAATACAAAAAATAAAACATAATATCATGGCCAGCAGGTATCAGAGAGACAATATCTCTGCAGTAGATACATTCCAGGGCTTGGATGAAATATACTTCACTCTTACAAAAATACATAACTTATCCAAACTGAATTACATTTAACAGTACTATCACTATTATGTGATTAGAAACCTCACTAATATAAATTTAAGGTTCACATGGTGTGGCTGAAAACTGTAAACCAAAGCAAATGAACATCAGCTTTTTACCATTTCTTTGAGAAAACTGAAGGCTAATTTATGAAGCTAGCATTGTCTTGATGGCAATAGCAGACAAAGATAGCACCAGAAGAGACTATGGACCAAAGTCTTATAATTATAGATGCGAATATCCCCAGCAGAGTATTAGCAAATAGTCCCTAGCAATATGTGATATGTGTATATTTGAGTAATAGATTTCAACCAGCTGGTGTTAACTCTAGGGATAGCAAGATCACTGACAATTCTAAAAATCAGTCAGTATAGCCCACTATACTAATAGGATAGAGTAGGGAAATCATACAATATCATACCATTGATGCAGAAAGAACACTGAGAACCACTCAGCAACTCCCCATAGTAAACGTAATCTCAGATTTTAGGGTGGTCTATTGGTTAGATAAAGAGTATGTAGAAAGAGAACCCCTACAGTTAACTGAAGAACAAAAAGATGGGTGCTTTCCCCTACAACTGGGAACAAAGCAAGTGTGTCATATCATACCATCACTGTTCAACATTCTTTTAAAAGTTCTAGCTGGTGCCTCAATTGGTGCATAACAAATTTAAAAAGCCTATCAGAAAGGAAGAAATACAAATCTCCCACTTACAAATGACACTATTGCTTCTATGTAGAAAACACCAAAGAATCTATCCAAAGTTCAACAGCTAAAAAGTGAGTTCAGTAATGTTGTATTGTACAAGATAAACATGCAAACTCATTGTATTGCTGTATACTAGATAGGAAAAATGAGACAATGATGTTTATAAGAACTCTAACTAGGTCAGATGCAAAGATGTAGACCCAAGACTTATACCGACACTGCAGTACTCATGAGAGGAATCCTAGAAATGCAAAGTGCAAGACATCAGATAATTCACCCCTTAATTATGGGGACATATTCTAGAAACACACTGCTAGGTGATTTGTCTTTGCGTGAACACATACCTGGGAGATATGTACACAATGATGCCATTATGGTATGACATCCTGGAACTGCCGTGTATATACAGTCTGTTGTTCACCAAACTGTTACATGGTACATTACCATGATGTGCTTATAGATGGAAAGATACAATATATTTAAAACATTAGCTGTTTCTGTATTGATATCCAGATTTAACACAGTTCCTACCAAAATACTATCAAGATTTTATATAAATATAAATTAGAGTTTTATATATTCTGTGATTTATATAGAAAAATAAACAAAACCAGAAAGTCAAACAATTTTGAAAAAGACTTAAGGACTAGTCTATTTGATTTCAAGACATAATAATCAAGACCGAGTGGTGCTGGTGAGAGGATAAATCCACAAGTCAGCCAAATAGAATGGCAAAGCCAGAAATGGATTCATAGGGACACACCTAACATTTTCAACAACACTGCAAGAGCAATTCAGTGGAGGAAATATGGCCTTTTCAATAAGTTGTACTGGACTATTGGGTATCTGTAGACAAGCTACATGGACACAGCAATAAAACAACCGCATGACTTATTGCTGTAAGTCATTGGTATATATTAGGTCTTGGCTAAACTTGCATTGGAGCCCAGTGGCAGAGGTGCCCCATCTTGCATAGACTGAGCTGTGAACAGCTCCTTGGCCATCTCATGGGGTTGAGGGATCTGTTGAAATTCTTATATTTGCAGGTGCAGCTCTTAGGGTTCTTAAGGAACAGTGTCTTAGTTAGGTTTTCTATTGCTGTGAAGAAACACCATGACCACAGCAACTCTTATAAAGGGAAACATTTAATTGTGGAATGGAGCTTATAATTTCAGAGGTTTAGTCCATTACCTTCATGGTGGGACATGGTGATATGTAAGCAGACATGGTGCTGGAGAAGGAGCTGAGAGTTGTATATCTTGATTCACAAGCAATAGGACGTGCACTGTCTCACTGGGCATAGCTTGAGCATAGGAGACCTCAAAGCCCACCCCCCACAGTGACACACTTCCTCCAACAAGGCCACACCTACTCCAACAAGGCCACATCTCTTAATAGTGCCACTCACTTTGGGGGCCATTTTATTTCAAACCACCACAAATGGTCTGTCTTCCAAGTCAATAAATCTTGTGGAGGTCGGTTTCCTAATCCAACAGAGCAGGTAGGAAAGCAGGACAAGGGGGGAGCTACTTGAGTTGGAAATTAGAATCACACCCAATATAATAGAAGCTGCTGGGGAGAAAGACAAGGCTGATGAGACCATACAAAATTTTCATGTGGTGCCTACAATCTGAGATACAGGCAGCTTAGAAACAGATAAAAACTTAACCTTGAGAGTCAACCTTGGGCTTAGAGGTAGTAAAGATGAGTAAGTCACAATTCTTTTCCCTAAGTAGCTTATTGCCAGCAGATGACATACTCTATTTATTTTATTACCAGTAATGCATAATTTGGGCCCAAAGGGGAAAAAGTTCTCTATTCTACTGTATTTCCAAGCAATTGGTTTCTAACACATTTATTTTTGACCACAGAACACACATTGTTTAAGGTTAAAGGTTAGTGTGTCATATTTTTCTGAGTATTCACAGTTCTTTTGTATGTACTTTAGCTCTGAATTCATTCCCACCAAGTTTTTATAACGAAGTTAAAAATCAACCCCATAATGTCCCAAAGGAATAGTAGGTAGATTTACATATGAGTCATCTAGCAGATGGTGAATCATGAATATCTGCATGCTTTGCAGACACTAACTTGTTTCAAGGTAGTTATGCATTAAAAAAAATTTCCCTAAATGTTGGGGGTGGGGTATGAGTGTCTGAATTAGTGAAAATATAAACTGTAGAAAACTTTTAAAATGCTCTCATGTAACTCTCGACTATTCATCTAACCAATGCCCTCATATTAATTTACTAACATCATCAGATGTCTGTCCAATAGAGTTTTAGAATGGTATTGGAAACAATGGTCCTTTAATCTTGTCTGTGTCACTACTCTGTTGAACAGGCTCATTGTTTTTATATGGATAAAGAACCGTCAAGAATTTTCCTCTTAGAATTGATGGTCTCACTGTCTAATGAACTGCTGCATCAGATTAATCTGTAAATAGACTTTGAGGACAATGTAGGAGCTCTGCACGGCCATGAGGCTATGCTTTATAACACTCCATCTCTGCTCTTCCTGCTCCCTTCTTTCATAGCACCCATGTCCCACTGCTCCCCGCTCCAGAGATATTTGTGTATCCATGTCGACTGTTGCAAGATCCACTATAGCTGGTAAACAGAAACACCCTATAGTTGTATATGGTTCCTTCTAGATGTCCATCAATAGAAAACGGATAAAGTGTGGAATCTATACATACTAGGATTTTATGAAAATGTAAAGAAAAACAAAATCCTCATTCTTTAAAAAGTATAATGGAACTAGAAGTCATTATTATAATAAAAAAATTCAGACTGAAAGGCAAATGCCATATGTTTCTGTCATATGTGGAGCCTAGATTTTAGTGTGTGTGCATGCATGTGTGTTGGGGGATGTCATGAAACTAAAAAGGAGAATATAACAAGGGATCAAGAGATCTTAAGGGCAAGGGCTGTACAGGGAGGTAATGGAATGCTGGGATATGTGTGAGGGGACAGGGGAGGAAGCTGATTAGGGAGTAAGGCAAGGTCCCAGCAAGAGGGGTGCAGGGGACGGGGAGGCCAGTGGGGAGGGGGACAGATGAGAACAAAACATGCAGACGCCATAGAAAGCTCTTTTCTTTGTATACTTAAATTGATTTAAAAAAAAATAAAGCCCAGTAGGGAATTTGCTGGGAGGGTATTCCAGGTGTTATAGACTTCTAGACAGACCCGTAGGAATTTAATAGCGTCAGTGGCTCGACTCTGTCATACTGTTCCTTTTCCCTTCTCTCTGCACCATCCCTTCAGTCTTAGTGAGTAAAATCCCTGAGAAGAACCTCATCTCAGGGGAAGGATGGATACCAAGTCATGCCGCAGACACTCTGGGAACCACTGAGACATTTTTCGCTCTCTTTCTGGAGAATTAAATCTCCTCCCTATTCCCTGCTTTGCAAGACTCTAAATTCTCAGCCTCTGCCAGCCAAGATTTTATACATTTTTTAAAAACCCAGAACAAGTTGATAAGTCACTTGTCAGGGTGAAATAGAATCACCATATCACCTTGGGCTCCTCCTGCCGACAGTTTATTAGGCTGCCTCCCTGAGGCACAGTACAAAAGGAATCTGCGCTGACTTCTGATTTACATTCCTCTCATTTGCTTGCACCCTTGTCTTTCCTCAGCCCATTAAACTTACCTTGCGTGGTTCCTCCTCCTGGTAGCTGAGCTCCCTTCCCTAAAGCTACAAACTGCTTCCTCAAGGCCTGAGACCAGGATCTCCCCCAGTGAATCTTATTTCCTGTGTAAAAGACTTTCTGGAACACGGACCATTCTTCTTAAGCTACATTGTGTATCTGTGTTTGCTCTTATGTGAAAGTATAAAGATCGTGATGTATCATCCAGAACCCGGAATGAGGAAAGTGAGAATTTTGGTTAAAGTGATCAGGTTTTTTTTTCTCACTCTATGATCCATGTTATTTAATCTCCTGGAGACTTAATGTGCTAATGTTCAACGGGACTTGAAGACGCATTAGTCCAATAGTTACTAAGACCGTTCTCATCAGATATCATAGCACTTCTCAGTGTATAGTGAGTACTGGATGGTGTCACATTGGAATGTGACTGCTCCTTCTCGTGCTGTGCTTAAGGCTACAGACAACTGCTAATGGAGTTTATGAATCAAGTGGATTTACAGTTAGTCTAGAAGGGTTATGGGATAGACAAAAAGCTGTCATTGTGAAGTAAGGGAAAGGATTTATAGCAGGGACAGAGAGGAGAGAGCAGGAGAATGGGTAGGTCCTGAGTTGGACAGGTCGGAGGAGCACACAGCTGGGTTCGGAGGCAGGAGGAGCAGATGAGATGGAGTGGGCCCCGTAGAGCTGCTTGCCTCCTGCACCTGAGCCACATTATTTTTGGTATCCTGAAGGTTTAGTTTACCTATGATTTCCCTCATGGGGCTTTTGATATTATTGGAAAAGACCCATGTGATTCTGTTTCTGTATTTTGTCTCTATTTAGTCAGAAGCATTTCATGCTTTCAAAATCAGTTTAAAAATAAATCAGAGTGGGGGAAGTTTTAGTTTTCATTTCGTCAGAGAAGGCTGTGCAGTGCCCCTGGAGACTATTCTGTCCACGTTCGTGACTGAGGAGCAGTTTGTGTCCACTTTCTCAGTCATCCAAAAGGTTCCCACCAGCTTGAGCTGGGATGAAGCAGTGCAGAGACCCACTGTGCTCTTAGGGAAGATCAGGGAACAGGGGATTCTGACTATATTCTGGGATGCAAAACTGTGGACACTCTGTACTAGGCCTGGCTTTGCTTCTGCTGGGCCCTGGTTTTAACCTCTGCCTGCATTTGTCTTTCGGTGTTTGCTCTAGAGATTCTTGACCCATGAAGGAGTTATCCCATGCTCACGTGTGGACAGAACCAAGAAAGCCAGAGAATTACCCAAGTGGCTCCCCTGCCCACAGGCAATGGCAGCCTGGAGGAAGATGCTGCTTCTCCCGTTTTTCACTGAGATAATTCAGAAAATTAATGACAGCTCCTCTGAAGATCTTTCTAGAATCTAGCCCTACTTGCCCTATTTTTCTACATTTGAATATGTTATTGTTTTACTCAAGAGGTCAGCAGAGGACTGACATCAAAGGTAGCTAGGCACACAGATACCATGAGAAGACAGGAGGGGATCTCGTCTGGGACCACTCAGGGAGTGTTGGGATTGGTCATGTGGCCAAGGAAGATGCAGATCTGGGCATAAGAGTGTCATTGTGCTTTGCTGGGAAGGAACAGGCAAGGCAGGAAAAACAGACTTAGACTGGCCTGTCTGAAATGGGTTCTAGGATATCAAAGATGCTCCTAGCTGTTCAGTATCTGGCCTTTGAATAAGGCTAGATAATAGTTACCCTGACTATATGAGACTAATATGGGAGTTGGTTGGGGAATACCAGTTCTGGATTTCTTGGCTTCTGTTGAAAAGCACACCCCAGATAGGAGGACTTCTCTTTCAGGGTTAGGCAACAACTGAGGCAGTAGACTAAGATAGGGCAACTTAGGGATATTATTGAGTTGTCTGGAAGAGACATATCCGATACATGAATATAGGGCAGATGTTAAAATATTGTTTTTGAAAACTACAAGCCTGTTGAAAATTCCCACAATGATGGCAACTCCCTGATGCATCTGTCTTTGCTTCATTCTCATTCCATGATTTATTCTCACTGCCTTCTGCTGCTTCCTGAGATCACTTCCCAAGAAGCTGCTTCTGCCCATCCACTTTCTAAAAGGAAACTGGACCTAAGTCACATGTTAGAAGCAATTCAAGATTTGGATGCTGCCCCAGGGCCCTATTTCTATCCTAGGGCTTCTTTGGTCCTGTGGAAACCATCCCATAGGCCTATATGAGTGGACCCAAAAGGCCTTATTTCTTTGTATGAGGTAGGATTCTGCCCTGGAGTCCTCCTGCATCTGGCCATCACAGGTTCTCCTCTTGCTGTGCTGGAAGTACTTTGCCATCCTTGGTCCTTTTCTTACTGTCTTTCTTGTATCTGACCATCTCTGATTCTTTTCTGCTCTGTTGCCTGTGGTACATTTTTTACTTAAAAAATTGAAACCAATTTTGCTCACATTTCTCACTTTTTATTTTTATGTTTTTTTTTCCCCTTTTGGAAAAATAGTTCATTCATCAAACATGTTCTCAGTTTCTACTGAATATGATTATGTATTCATACGGAGAGCCATGTGCCTCTTCTCTTCCTTCACCAATTTTTTTAATGTGATTTTCCCTCCTAAATAAAAGCTCTGATTTCCAACATCCTCATTGGAGTTGCTAATTTTCTGTAGCCTATATGTGATGTAATTTAGGATTATTGTCTTATGACTACCACCAAGTCTAAGAATTTTTTCCAGTGTGTGTGTGGGCACATATCCTTAGAACTGATCTCTTAGGGCTGGTGGAGTAACCTAGTAGTAGGCTTCTGGCCTAGCATGTATAAAGTCTTGGGTTCAATTCCCAGTGCCACAAAGACTTTAAAATTCCTTTAAAGATGCATAGTTCTATAATTTTCAGAAGATAATAGTTTACTCTATATTCGATTATAACTATCATTAATTTGACATATAGTTAGATTCATGTTTCTGTTTATATACTTTACATTTTCATTTATTTTTAATATTAAACATTTACACAGTCCAACAGTGTAAAATATTTACAAATGTGAAGTCATTTCCTCATATCTAGCCTAATCTCCCTATTCCTATTCCATCCACTAAAGATAGTAATTTTCATAGTTTTTTGTCCTTTTTAAGGGGGGGGGCTTTTTGTAAAAATATTTCTTTTTGTTTCTTACTGAAGAAAGAATAGCATATAAATTTTAACGCACACTGCCCCCTCTTAAATATATTTTGAAATTTATTCCTTACCAACATATAGAGTTATTTCTTTTGGGGGATATTGTTCCGTAGCATAGATGTCTAGTATATGAACTATTGCAGGTAATCCAAGTGGCCAGTAGGTGGTGTTAGCCTAATCAGAGAAGAATTCCTCAAGGTGGGGCAGCAGATGTTAGCCACGGATAACATGGCTCCTTGGAGTTGCTAAAGGCTAATTTCTTAAGAAGCATATAAAGTAAACATGCATCGATGGGTTTATTTAATTGATAAAGAAACCAGGAAAACATCACAATAGTTTGGAAGATGCAAAGCTTCATCTTGATTGTCAATTTGATCAGATTGATAGACGCCTAGAACATGAGTGAAATACACTTCTGGGTGTGCCTGTGGGGTGTTTCCAGAAACAATTAAACCATAGGGATTTGAGGCAATGGATCTCTTGGTAGATAATATGATGGCATTATTCAACATATGAAAGAAGGTGGGCCTTTGTTGGAGGAATTAGCCACTAGGCATATGTCCCTGAGATCTTGCCCTGGTCTCTTCCTATATCTCACCTTCTCATCTTCCTGTCTGATATAAATTCTTTTTTCCCACACCTTCCGTGCCATGATGAATGAGCCCTACAATACCATGAGCCAAAAATCAGTCTTTTCTACCTTAAGTTCTTTATATCAGGTATTCTGTCATAGTAATGAGGTAAGTATCCAGCACAGAGAAGAATCCTAAGGCAGGCAGATAATTAAGGCCACCAGGAAAGCAGAAATGAATTTGCTTAATAACATAAAACTGTCAGGACTTGTCAGTATCTGCAAGGAAGGAATTAGCTGTATTTCACTTGATAAGGTTCTTTTTCTGTAGGCAAAAAAATCATGTTCCCCATCTGTTTTCTTTAATTTCAGGGCTATAAAGTAGGCTCAGGATGATGAAAACGGTGATAACTTGGGCTGGGTGAGCTACACAGGATACCCACAAAACTGCTCATTTCAAAGACTAATAGTTTTCCCTGACAGTGTTTGTGGAGGGGATGGAAATGAAGACCAGGGGAAAGCGAGCTCACCTTTCCCAAGACTGGCTGTCGCCTGAACCAGATGTAGCTGCCTTGTGTTCTAGCATTTTCACGTTGTCTTGACAGCGGCGGTGGGGGAGAACCTGAGGTTTTCCGTGTGTTCTGAAGCATCCGTCACAGAACTCTGACATGTTTCAGCACTGTGTCAAAGTACCGGGGGCACAGGTACAAATCCCTGTTCAGTTGGTTCAGTAAGCCTGGGATTTTCTTCTAGAAAGTACTCCTCTGTCACTGTTCCTGCCCCAGTGGGTGGCTCTGTTGTGTCTTTGAGCTGTTGTAAGTGTTCTTTCCTGTTGGCTGGCTTTAGACTCATGTCCTGTCCTATGTATGCCTCTCCCCAGGTCCCGGAGGCTGAGTGGGTGAGCCTTCTTTGGGCTCCTGTCACACCTGGTTTTCTCCCTAGCTATGGTATATTGCTGTCTATTGTTAGTAGTCAGCGCTACAAAGATGATTCCTTCCACATCCCTAACTCCTCATTCATCTCTCCATGTTAGGATCTGGAATGGGACCTGGCACACTGATGAAATTTAATGCATGTTTATTGAATGAGAAAATGAAGGAATGGAGAGAAATGCCCAGGAAGTTGATTGTAAGACCTTTATGTAGCAGCTGCTGTTCTTGTTCTTTCTCCTGGAACCAGAACTTCATTAACATATAATTAACATAGAACCAGACTTCATTAATAAGACCAGATCATATTAAACTATATGGTTAGGGCTTCAAAACTGTCCTGTGTTCAGGGGCTTGTGAGTCTGTTTCCTGTTCCTAATGTGCTCTTGATTGATGTAAAAGCAGTTTGGATGAACAATCCAAGGGGATCATCATGGATGGCGATGGTCATTAATAGAGCTGTTTGCTGTCATGGGTGTCCTTGATGAAGGTTTAGGGAGCCTTATGAGGTGCTTTCCCTCAAATGGGTGACATTCTTTTGACCTTCATGCAGAGCCATCCTTCAGGCATAGCAAGCCAGTATTTCTTCTGTGATGGGCTGCAGGTGACTGGGTCTTCGAAAAATTAAGTATCTCTATGTGCATACATGCCTATTCTCTACCTTCCTGTCACATATGTGGGTGTAGCTGGTGTTATCTCAGACTTGTCCCTGTACATTATCCATGCTTCATCAAGAGCCTTTGTTGAATTAGAGAGGCATTCCCTCTGCATGGGTGCAGTGTTAAAAGCCAAGCCTCCTCAGATAAATGCAATTCCACTGAAGCAAGGCTATACTACCTCACAGTGTCTTGGTGCAAAAATAAAAAATCTTTCTTCTGGGAAGAGCATAACCAGTATGAGCCAGTGGTCATTTTGTAAGGGCCCTGCTCTCAGATAAAATAAATGAAGAAAGTCTAGATTTCCTCAAAGGTTTCTTTCATGAAGTTATTATTTTAATTATTTACTCTTTGTTTTATAATAATTTTAATCTTAAAACAGTTTTAAATTTGCAGAAAGAACCCACTATGAGCTTCATCTGCTATTAGCCTCTTACATTAGTATGATATATATTTGTTAAAAACAATGAATCAATATTGACATGTATTATTAACTGAAGTCCAAATAGTGTTCAATTTACTTTGGCTTTTGCATAGTATTATATCTGAAGCTCCCAGATCCCATTTGGGACACAGCATTACATGTCTTAACAGCATTACATTGCACTTAACTATGTCTCTTAGGCTCCTTTTGGCAATGGTAATTTCTGTGCTATACAGCTATGATAGTTTTAAAGAGTACTAGTCAGGTATTTTGTAAAAGCCTCCTCAACTCAGATGTCCAATGTTTACCCTATGACTAGACTATGTGTTTCAACAGTTTTTATTTATTGTTTCAGAATGATGCAATCAACAGATTAGGAGAGAACTGCCATTGTAAAGACAGTTGTTATACTCATAGATCCTAGTGTGGCCATATGGAGAAGCAATGGGTAATGGGACAGAAGGAGGGGGTTCTGAGTAGGAGACATGATTTGAGTTTCAATGGAGGAACAAGGGAGATCAGGGAAGCAGACACAGGGTTGACCAGACTGAATGATTTCTATGGTCTCTGGAGCAGAAGGTTGCTTAGATTTAACTCCATGTGACCCATCCCCTGGGTCATTAGGGACTTGGGGTTATTAGGACAGTGAATAGAGTTCAGGAATGTGAAAGCCCAATAAAGAAGGAGTTGGGTGATCCTTGATGCTCAGGAATGAGAAAGGGGCAGGAGGCCAAGGAACATGATAAAGTTAGCTGGGTTGAGCATGCACAAGTTGAGCAGATGTCAAAGCACAGTTTCCAGAAGCTACATTCATGCTTAATAGGGAGGGATTCCATGTTGTTTTGGAAGATCTAGAAGACACAGAGAAACATTTTTATCATATCCTCCCAGGGCTATGCTCTGTTAGTGCATTGGGTTGAATGCATTAATAATAAATTCAGAGTCACAAATAACGTGTCACTGTTGCATTATTGAAAAGAAATGATTAAGCACTTCCCTTTGGTATAATTTAACCAAGAGTGAACCCAGATTTGACTCCCCCATCTCCCCACCTCCCCCCCGCCCATGTGTGTGTGTGTGTGTGTGTGTGTGTGTGTGTGTGTGTGTGTGTGTGTGTGTGTGTTTTCTGTTGTTCCATTGTATAAGTCTGAATCTATGCCTGCCTCAGTGCTATCTTGTGGATCTATCTGTTCCTGGCTCTGGGTCTGTTTGTGCCTGAGTGTACTCATGTGTGTGTCTCTAGCAAAGGGTTTTGTTTTCTCTTAAATTAAACAGCACAAAAAGTTATCACATCAGGGAAGGAATAAAGAATAGTTTAGAGAGCCGGGCGGTGGTGGCGCACGCCTTTAATCCCAGCACTCGGGAGGCAGAGCCAGGCGGATCTCTGTGAGTTCGAGGCCAGCCTGGGCTACCAAGTGAGCTCCAGGAAAGGCGCAAAGCTACACAGAGAAACCCTGTCTCGAAAAACAAAAAAAAAAAAAAAAAAAAAAAAAAAAGAATAGTTTAGAGAAATCTTTAATAGAATTTTGCAAAAGATTCGGTCACGGACTCTAATTGACCCCAAATGACCCAGATAACAAATAGTATTATAAATATCATTGTTTATCTGGCAATATTCTTATGCTGCAGCCAATATTTATGATGGATATTAATTTTATAAGGTTGCTTTAATTTTATTTTCTGTTTCCAGAAAATGATTATCATGACATATATATATATATATATATATATATATATATATATATATATGTATATATATATATATATATCTTGCCCTGAGACAGGGGCGTGAAAGAGTAGCTAACTTAAGATCACAGTCATGCTTTAGGCTGGAAAAGTTGATTACATGGGAAATCCAAGGCAAGTAAGGTTGGCTATTATTTTTTTTCTCTCAAAGGCAAGTTAAACAACAGGCTAGGTATACCAGTAAATCAATCTTAAGTGGCCTCAAGATGTATTATTAATTCTGACTATGAGGTCAGAAAGTTCCAGTCTCTTTGAATGTAAGAGATATTTTTATCATAATGTATTGTCACACACTGGCATGTTGATATTGACCTTAATCTTTTGGCTACTCCAACTCTGTAATTGCAACATCATTTCCATCTGATGCTCACCTTTTACACTTAGCTTACATGTCTGACATGTCAATAAATATGCAAAATAGCCTTTCTCAAATCTTGATGTTGCAGAAGAATCATACAGCTTGATTGTGAGTTGTAGTCCCTAGACATGGCTGTTCTCAGGATGGGTATTTCCTTAGAATGGTGTGTCAAAACTTGGTCTCAGGCAAGTTGATCTCACAGAGGAGATTGTATCTGGACATTTTTGTGTTCTCTAAATGGTAGTACTATTATTGAGTAGACATCTTCATGATACATGTGATACTACCCAACATGTGAAGCTGATCCCTCTGCACTGAGACAGGATGCCCATGATGGCTGACTGTAATTCTGTATATCTTTTGCTCTGTAATTCTGTATATCTATTGCTAGCCTATTTTATGCATATCAATGAAAAAGATCTCTGATTTATCCACAGATTGCCTGCCAGTTTTTTTTTTCCCCGAATGTCGTTTATTGAAGGAGGGAGGAGGTCTTAAATATAGGCTTACAGCGCAATGGGAGAATCCCAGAGGACAGAAGTTTGTTACTGATGTTTTACAATCTTGCATCTAAGCTGTCAATTCCCATTATGCAGGATACACAGACAAGGAACTTCCCTTAAGCATTCAGGAGGGTGGAATCCGGCAGGGAATTAGCATAGAGAGGATATCAAGGTCAAGGGCCTGCCAGGTATCTTATGCAGCCCTGTGATGTAGGTGATGATAAGAGATGTCTAAATCTCCTACTCTGCCTTTGCATATTGAGTGGGGATGAAGGAAACACAGTTAGCTGTGACTCACTTGTGCATTTCTCTTTCATCCTTAGGGTCTAAGTCACAAAACTGTCTGTGGAACTCTCTCATTGATGGGCTCACTGGGAATGTCAAGGAGAAGCCACGGCCAACAATTGTTCAGGACACTCGACCCCCAGAGGAAATTCTGGCAGATGAATTGCCACAGCTGGATAGCCCAGAAGCTTTGGTGAAGACATCCTTCAGGTTTGGTGGATGAGAATCCAGTTTGTTCCTTCTTAATGGTTTTGAGAGTTGTCTCAGTCCACTTGGATGGCCACTCTGGGGGCAGCAAATGACTGTTTCTCTGTGCTGTATAAATTAGCATTGATGAAGGATTGTTGGAATGCTAGCTGGACTTCTAGGTAGTTTTCCCAAATGTTGTGGTTCATTTCTGCTGGTAGTTCATTTTGCTGGTAGTCAGCATTTCAGTGCTGACGCTTGGGACTCAGTGATGTCGGTAGCTTGAATTGAGTTAATGATGCTTTTGCTTCAAAGGACAGTAATGCATCCAGAAAAATTCACAGAGATAAAGCGTGTGGTGGGATTCATTCAGCCCCGTGTCTTTGCTGTTTCTTGCTTGGGGGAAGTTTCTACTTGTGAGAGGGAAATGACATGCAATCTTGCGTTGTTCCTCCTGATGGCTGGCTGCTCTGCTCCTGTTCCCTTCGCCTGGCATCTCCCTGGAAAGGCTTGTTTCATTTTCTTTTAACTGCATGCCCCGTTTTTATTACAATGCAATCTCTTATCTTCTCATCCATTTTAATAAAAGTTAATCTGGGTATGAATGTGTTATGAAAAAAGGATTTCCTTTTTTTATGAATGGGCCTTGAAACGTCCAGTGCTACTAGTGTCAGAAATTGAGATTTCTTAATTCTTCCAGCTCCCTTTCCCCACCTCCTTTCTTTCTGTTGCAGTAACTTTTCTGGTCCCACTTTTCTTGTCACCATAAATTGTCCTGTTCTCCAAAAAACGAGTGGAACACATGAACTTCACTCCAGGCAGCTTTTAGACTCCACGAGATGTTTTTTAAATGAGCTGTCTTTTGCATAGAGGTAGTGTGTGTGATGGCTTAGTTAGAGCCGTTTCATTGTGTGCAGGTTCTTATGTAGACTGAATTATAGATGAGTCTGAACAGAAGTGTGAATAGAGGTTTTGTTTGAATTTCTTTCTGCAGCATGATGGCTACACAGCGGAGACAAGAACTGCGGGCAAATGATTGTCTTATTCCAAATAGAGGGTTTGGTTATTGCATCCTGAGGTTTGGAATGAAGGAGAAACTCTCCCTGTGAGACTGCATTTCTCCACAAATGACAGCAATAAAGAGCGGACATTGATTGGCTTCCTTTGATCATGTGGTCTTGCCTTGGAGTCTATTTGCTCATATATGGTATATCATAACCACGTCTTCCATCTCACAACAGGCTTATTGCTTCTTTCCTTACCAGCTGAAGGGTTACTCTCCCAGAAGGTCCATCTGATCTGTGTGTCCATCTTCATCAGCCATTCTTCTTGTCGTTCCTTTTAAATAAATGTAGTTCCTGCAGAGCTTTGAAATAGAGTGTCTATTGGTTGACGGCTCCTTTGCTTGATTTGCTAGTTGTAGCCTGTGCCAATGTCTTCATTCCTGAAAGAGATTGGTGATAAATTATTAAGGTTGGGACTTCTTTCTGGTACTTTGTGAAACTTGGCACAGTAGCAAAGGACTGGAGGACACAATATTGCACCTTTGTATCAGTTGAGGCTAGAAATCCACCGGCATTAGCCAATCATTTATTGGTGCCCTGTATGCTATTCTACAACAATTCTTCAAAAGATGGTTGACTGCTGTGATGATGTTACGTGGAACATACTCGCTTGTGCAGTTGTTACCTGGGGGCATCAGGATCAGTTTTTTTTTGCACATAAATTGTCAAGCATACTCAAAATACTCAGCTTATTTATCAATTAGTAATTAGGCAGTATCAGGTTATCCTGTTGATAATGCCACTCCACTTTTTTTTAAAATGATTTTTGAATTTCAAAGAAAAGAAGGAACTATAGATGTATTTTAAATAATGCTTGTAGGAGTATTCATCCCTTGGAAACTGGAGACTTGTTCCTTCATAATGTCTGTGACCTAGGAGAAAATGTGGCTTATATTCACATAGTTATTTGTTTGTTTTTATATTCCAACCAAAGTTCCCCTCCCTCCTCTCCTCCCAGTATCTCTCCACCTCCCCTCTTTCCCCTTCCATTCCTCCTTCTGTTTCTCTTCAGAAAAGAGGGGGCCTCCTATGGATAGCATCCAGCCATGGCATATCAAATTGCACTGAGACTAGGCACCTCCTCTTCTATTAAGGCTGGGCAAGGCAATCTGGTAGGCGGAATGGGTCCACAAGCAGGCAACAGAGTCAGAGACAGCTCCTGCTCTCACTGTTAGGAGCCCCACAGGAAGACCAAGCTACACAACTGTAACATATGCAGAGGGCCTAGGTCAGTTCCATCATGCACTCTCCCTGGTTGTCTGTTCAATCTCTGTGGGCTCCTTTATTCATATAGTTTTTTTTTTTCAAGACAGGGTTTCTCAGTGTGTAGTTTTGGTGCCTGTCCTGGATCTCACTTTGTAGACCAGGCTGGCCTCAAACTCACAGAGATCCGCCTGGCTCTGCCTCCCGAGTACTGGGATTAAAGGTGTGTACCACCATTGCCCAGCTTATTCATATAATTTTAACCTTCAGGGAAACACACACAGTTGAGAGTTCTTACCAGAGTTCTGGTAGGTTTTATTTGCTGAAAAGGAGCAAATAAGAGAGTGAGTGCTCGCTTAATATTTGCATAATATGTTCATTCAAATAATTCTTTCTAGACAGAAAGGGTGCTGTGGTGTAAAGTCAGAGTCTATATTCCATTCCCAAGATAGGATGAATTCATGCATTTATGAATAGTAGGAATTTTTTTTCAGAAAAGTTCATATGTTTTAGTTTCTCCCAGGCTTGCTGTTACAATAACAAATATGCACATACTGTCACCATGACTCTGGTGGAGAGGAAACTTAAAACATAGAATTAATGTTACAAAGGATTTCTTGATAGACTTGCTTAGAAGACATTAAGCCACACCAAGTAGAATTTAGCTAAGGAAGCTCTGTCTCCAAAATACCCCGAAGATACTTAGTTTGCTAAACAGGCCTGTTAGAGATAAACAATATTTAGGCTACTAGGATATAAATTTTCAGCAGGATTAACCAGCCATTAGGCTATGTCCTGACTTATAACCAGCCATTAGATCCATTTCTCTATCAGAGAACATGCCTATAATAGGCAACTCAAGGGGGCAGTGCAGGGAGACAACCATGTTAAGCTCTGCTCTGCCATAAAGCCCCTGGTGCTCTTTTTAAGAAAGGCATAATTCTGCCAGGTGGGCAAGATGATCCTTGGTAATAACTATTCAAAAAAGAGCAACACTGGTATATTTAAAAACAATTCTGGCAACACCTTTTCTGTGTAAATTTCTTATCTACTTAAGTGGCCAGATTTGCATATGTGGAATAATCATAAGCCTATGGTGTATATAAGTTGGTGAGATCTTTGAAATCTTCCCTTTGGTCATTGGCCAGAGCCAGATGGTGCTATTATGGAAGAGCTTTTCCCTTATTTTTCCCGAGTGTGTAGAGTAAATTCTCACTAGAGAGGGGACATATTTCTGCTTTAAGCTTACAACCCAAAAGATACTGCCCACTTGTGGTGGTTTGAATGAGAATAGACCCAATAGGATCATTTATTTGACTACTTGGTTCCTAGTGGGTGGAACTGTTTGGGAAAGATTAGGAGATATGGTCTTGTTGGAGGAGGTGTGGCCTTGCTGGAGGAGGTGTGTCATTGGGGGTGGGTTTTGAGGTTTAAAAAGACATGCCATTCCTATGGTCTCTCTATCCTATGGTTGTGAATTAATATGTGAGCTCTCAGATTTCCCTTTATTCCACCATCATGGACTCTAACCCTCTGAATCCATAAGCCAAATTAAATGCTGTCTTTTGTAAGTTGCCTTGGTCATGGTATTTTATCACATAAATAGAAAAGTAACAATGACACTATTGCAGAGGAGAAGAAACTGTCCCAGAGAGGTGGGGCCTATGATTTGGACTGAATTCAAATACAAACTAGTAGGAATGCTTGTTTGGGAGTTGGCTATCACTAATGGTAGTAGGCAGGTCCTATTGATTATAAGGTAGTAGGTAGTAGGTCTTATTGATTATAAGTCCTTGGAATCTCATCTTAAATGACTAGATCATTGAAAGGATGCTCATAAATGCAATTCAGCTTCAAGAAAAGTTCCTAGAACTACCACTTCAAGCCTTTCCTGCAAACAGCCAGGGACTGCCTCTGAAGGTCAACATGATCAGTTAGCAGTAATGACAGAATGTGTCGTGCTGAAAGTAAGACTTTGACATTCAGACTTAGAAAGTAAGATTCTGGAATATGAATGGACCAGCCTTCCTCCCTCTAGATTGTACATTACTAACTGAGGTGTGCAAATGCCATCTCAGGTCTAAATCCATCCCTGGCACTCTCCTCTTATCCTTCTCTGCTGGATACTGAAGGACAGATGCTCAGTGTCTTGGGGCAGACAGTTCAGCATAGTCTTGTGTAGAAAGTGCCAGGGCTTGAAGGGAAGCAGTGTTCTGTCTTGTTCAAATCCAGGTCCTAACTGTCTCTGGTAAGTGCCATGGTTTATCTCTTACTTGTGCTGAGGGATGTAGTCTCCATCATCTCAAAACAGGCACTGTCAGGTACCTAGTTAGGCAGGTTAAATATTAGGCATATCTGTATTGGATTTTAGTTCCAATTCTCTTACCAGTGGCTGATTTCATCTTTTCTAGCCTCTGTTTTCTCTTCTTTGAGTTTTTTCTTTCCTTTCAGTTTTATATGATGGCATATTTGGAAAACAAAAAAAAAGGAACAGATTTTGATATGTAACATTGAAAATGATTAAATCAAGTCACTTAACATACCCATTACAAAGGCATTTTTGTGTGTGGTGAACCTTATTGTCTTAACCATAACAATTGAAGTTGGATTAGAGTAGCTGCTTTGACTGGACATTGCAAATACCTATAGGGCTTGTTAAAGTGGACTCTGGGCTTACCCCACAGGGTGGAGGGAACTGGAGCCCAACATGTACTTTTTTAACAAGCTTCAAGGATGCTAATGCTGGTAGTTGGGGGCACCCTCTTCAGAACTATGGGGCAAGGTGCGAGTTCCTAGCCTCTTGAATTTGGAAATAGTTCACTGTTATGGAGTAGGTCACTGACCTAATTTGGCCTTAGTTGTTCATTTTTTGCTCTGGAGATAGAGAAACTCACTTTCAGGGTTGTTGTGAGGATTTAAGTAAGCACACAAAGGGGACAAGTTGTGTGTGGCAGCTAATATGTACTCAGGAAGCCCAATTCCTGTTTCTGCTCAGTATTTCCTGGACCCCTTGCATACCCTTGAGTATACAGCACACATGGTAATGGATTAAGGGTGAGGCTGCGGCTTCAGCTTTGGATTACTGTGGGCCCTGAAAGCTCAGTGAGCACTCAACAGGAGAAGTCTGCCTTCAAAACCCAAGGCTCCTAAAAGGACAAAAGTAGGAAAAAGAAACACAACACTCCCCTGGGAACTGCCTGACATCCTGCCTTCCTTGTTCCTCATGTCCTCTCCCTTGGAGTCTGATGCTCTGCCCACGCTGTTTGTCAAGGAGAATGGAGAAGAGATGGAACCTGGGGCTAAGAGGCTAAGTCTAGGCAGTCTGGATGTGAATAAACTTCTCAGTCCCTGCCACTAGAGGACCCAAAAGAACAGGAAAACATCCCCGGTGAGAGTCTGATCTGTCACCTACCTGCTGCTGGGCAGTCATTTGCTCATCTGAGGGCCATAGCAAGGTGAGTGTCATTATCCAGGCTGCACAGGCCAAGACACGGAGAGAGCAAACCGTGTGTGCCAGATTATCAGCGGGGGGCAGAGCTGGAGAATTGAAATAGCTCAACCTGCTTGGGTCAGGGTCCCCCTGCCATTTCCTGCCACCACCACACCACCTTGACATTCAAGTCCCTAGAACGCTGGTGAATGAGGGCCCTGTGATTGGCTGTACTAGTCTGAGTGTGATCTTTGAATATATACTTTGAAATCCCAAATGTCCTGTAATGCAGACCCTGCCCTGTTCCATCACATGAAGTATTTTTCTAGTTTCAGTTTATGCTTTCAACACACCTTCTCCACTCGGATAGAAGTTTTTTTTTCAGGTACTGCTCCTCAAACATTATGTCTAAAAGGATTCTTTGAAGAGTTTTGTTCCGTGAAGACCCTGATTTAGCTTGTGGGTCTGAGATCCTAGCAAACTCCAGGAGATGGGGAAGTTTGAGGACCATCTTTTCAGTGGTAAGGCCTGGAATATCAGCATGAATTTGTAAAGTGTGGTTTTTAAACCTACGTGGAGTCTTTTTATCCTGTTTTCTAAATGGGAACATAAGCTTCTGAGATTCCTGGTAGGATTAAGTGGGCTAAGGAGGCCAACAACCTCCATTTTCTTTTTTCCCAGAATTCTAAACACTGTTTAAGGTTAAATTGACCCAAGCTCTTTCTTCTGTTACTGGGCCCTGGGGATATGAGTGTGGGGGGTGCTTTTTGAGTAAGGCTGGACACTGACCCAACCTCGTGGGCTGTAGTGGAAATTCTGAAGCTACCTGGTGTGTAGCAATCTCAGTTGCTTACCTTGCACTGTGTGACTCCTTGTGTGGGTTGAGTTGCCAGGTTTTGATGGCTTTGCTTTTGGAAGAGGAGCACACTTCCCTCCCCAGAGGCACCAGGGGCTTGCTGACCTTCTCTTCCCACTCAGAATGGATGCATTTGAGTTCTGACAATTACCTCTTAGATTATATACATCGTTTATTATTGTTCCCAAGAGCAGAGCCCCATGGAGCCAACACTTCAGCCTGGGAGGAGCTTAAGGCCTTGTCGGTTGCCATTGGATGGGTTGTGTTTTCCACACTGAATTAAATCACAGAACCCCTTGTTTTGGCATTTGGCAGTCAGTTTTCCACTAGAGATTCCTGCCAAAAAGTCAGTTTCTGACTTGATTACTTTCAGGAAATGTGCAGTCTGGTTGATGGTGGGCATGGCATGCGGCTGAGTTCCTGGGGCTTCTGACCCCATCTCAGGATGAGTCATGGGTTAGTGTGCCCAGTTAGTTCATGGGAAGTCTAGCTGTGCAAATTTCTCTATCATCTTGTGTTGGCTATGTATAGGGACTTGGGGGGACATTTACTTTCCTGATTTACTGTTGCCTTCAAGGAATGTCAATGTTTCTCTCTGTTCTTCCCTAAGCAGAAGGGTCTTCCCCAAGTTTGCCATGAGAGGATATGAAAGAATGGACTTGAGGATGTTAACATTTCTACTCATCTGTAAAATTGTCTCATTTTTGCGTTATTTTGGTTAGCATTTTTGCACTTATGACTTCTTTGCATATGGGTTGTTAGACTCCATTCTCATCTTCCTCTCCCACCACTGCCGTCCCCTCCTCTAGCTCGTTCCCCTTTCCCCCAATTAGCCACCCCTCCTTCTGCCTCCAGTTAGTCTATCCCATTACCTTCTCTATTTCCCACCTCCCTTAAGAACCTCCTTTTTACTTTTGTAACCTGTGAGTGCATGCTAGTGTATACACACATGTATACACACACCTGCACATATACAATTTTAAATCTAGGTTCCCCATGGGAGAGCCTTATAAAAGCCAGAGAAGCTTTTACAGTGATGTTGGTTTCCCGGGAAAGCATTATTTAGGTCTCTTTTTTCTAAGGACACTTTTCAGAGATCGATTTTCCAGTTAGAAGTTGGAAAAGTGTGGGTAAAGCAATCACTGCCCTGTGTATTCTTCTTGGTCTTTTCACTGGGAATTTTGAAAAAAAAAAAAAAAAAAAAAGGACCTTGTCTATCATGGCCATGAATTTGGCTGTCACATCTCTCACCACAGGCACATGCTTGGACTGTGACCCTGTTCTGTTGGGGACAGTTGGCTCCATGATAGCTAAGGCTATTGTTCCAAGGCATGGCAGAGAGGCTGAATCCAGCTGCTCCTGGCAGATGCCAACCCTTATGATGAGGGCTTGGTTTGAGGCCTCGCTGGGGAGCTTGGAGAGGCCCCTTTAGAATAGCACTTCAGTTAGGTCGTCCACCCATCCTTCCTTCTCCCTTTGACGGGAGTCAAACCTACTTCTCGTCTTCTCCCAGGCTCTTCCAGCTCCTTTCCCATTTTCTCCCCGATATGTTTCTTGTGTGTTTAATCCTGACTTTACAAATTATCCAGCCATACTGTGATCCTCGGCTGGGCTACTTTGCCACCTGTAGCTCAGTGCCTTGGCACAGCTCCAAGGTCATGATCCTAGGAATCCTGGGCCAGGCTGTGTATTTACTTTTATATTTTATCTGAGACTGCTGCTTCCCATTGGTGGTAGTATTATTACTAGACTGAAACTTCCTTCAATTTCTTGTACTTCTATTGCCTACAGGAGACTTTTGAAGCATTGGATTAAAAAACAAAAGAACAACACAAAGGGGGAGAATTTTAAGTTATACTGAAGGAATGGCTATTGCCATACCCAGGGGAAAGATACTGAATACTACACATAAAACTAGATTCTGTACAAACTCTTGACCCCAGCCAGTGGACCTGTCTCTGAGACTCACTTGCCCTGCAGTGTGTGTTCTTTCTCAAGCCAGGACACCTTCTCCTTGAGCTACAGAAATGGAGCTAACTCATGGGGTAGTCCCTCCACACACACCTTTATTGGTTTATTTTCCTGCCCTGCTATAAGAAGGACTGTATAATTTTAGGCTCTGGAAGAATTCATTACCTCTCTGTCATCAGGGAACGTCCTGGTCAAGACGTTCAGAGAAGAGAGAGTGGCACCAATGCTGTTGGAAATCTCCCGCAGACAGTGGAAGCCTCCAACACAGAGGTGCTTCTC
Organism: Peromyscus leucopus; assembly: GCF_004664715.2. Taxonomy (NCBI): domain Eukaryota; kingdom Metazoa; phylum Chordata; class Mammalia; order Rodentia; family Cricetidae; genus Peromyscus; species Peromyscus leucopus. Next base: position 74,879,853 of record NC_051065.1, on the reverse strand, counting down.
AGTGCTCAGCTCGCCAAGGCTCACCCCAGATTCCTTTCTTGCTAAACATTTTTGATGTCATCTATTAAAGGATAGAATATTGATTCTCGCTTGTTCATAGGGGATGGGAACCTCTGTAGCAAGTTACAGCTTTGTTAGCACCCCAGAATGTGCAGAAAATGTTGCTTTCAGGTTTTCCTTTTAATTGATCTGACCTTCTGCTAGAGTCCCTTACTTTACTGGGTACCAAGGGGGACCCCTTTCATTTGAAGCCTCTGTGAGTTTCACATTTGAATAGTGTCCCCCCTCCCCCACATACACACACACAATGATTTAGTTTCCTCTCTTCATTCCCTTCCTTTACTTTGAGCTGAGGTCTTGCTAAGTTTCAGTCTGTAGTGAATTAAATCAGTAGTAAGTTTTGGTCTGTCTCGGGACTCACTATGTTGGCCTTAAGTTTCTGACCTCATGTTTGTGAGTGCTGGGACCATAGGTGTGTACTACCACATCCGGTTAGCATTAGATTCTTGAAGTAAAATGCTCAAGTGTTTTGAACTCCACTAGAGGGTCTGGTTGCTATTCTCCTATGGTTCTAGACCATATGGATGGTCTAGTCTTCAGCCCTGGCTACAGTTGTTCTCATGTCCACCTCCCTTGCTGACTCCCCATTCAGGAGCCTGATGGGTTTAGCCGATGATGTCAGGCTATGCTGGGACCTGTTCCCACTACACCAAGCCGAAGGGACAACCTGGGAAAGCTAAACCCCTGCCCCCTTAGCTCACTTACCAGCCGCTGCACTTCCTTTGGTGTGGGGCCTCCAGTCTGGGCAGGTATCTCTCCAGAGAAGGTAAGAAGACGGCAACTGTCATCCTCTCCTCTTCAGTCAGGTTTTCCTTCCCCTTGAGCCCCTCAGATGGAAGCTGTGGCTCCGCCTTTCCACTTCTCCCATATCACTGCCTTTCCCTTTCCACCACCAGGTCTGGAGCTAAGTCGCAATGGTGGATGGGTAAACAAACGGCCTAATGATTTGGGACCCTGACTCTGGAAATGCCTCAAAAATACCATATATTAGTGCTAGCAGCTTTCTGCATTTTGTGTGTGTGTGTGTGCTGAAATTAAGATTTCCTAATTAAGAAAACAAACCCCCTTAAATCTGTTCCCGTGATAATGAAAATGTGGCTATCACTTGACTGGCTGGTCATCATCAGGAGACCTGGTCATGTTGTTAACCTTGTACTAATGTGGTCAAATGCCTTGTGTAGTAGCAATGTTGGTTCCCACTTACAGCATCATGGCAAGCTCTGATGAGCCTGAAGAAAGAAGCAGGCTCCCTCTTAGGTCTTTCTGCAACAATTGTGCTTTTCCCCATGCATGTGCTCAGGGCCTCCTCCACAGGAGCATCCCGTCTTAGCCAGGCACTACACAGTGAACTGGACTGGTGTCAGTGTGTGCCCCTCTCTACCAGCCTTGCGTGGATCTGTGAACAGGGTGAACTGCCCTTGGTAGGTCCGTGGATTCCACTTTGGATTATGGTTGTCATAAAGGTGGGAGCAAGACAGAGTCAGGAGGCAGGAAAACAGTTGGAAGGAGCTGTTTGCTTTGTGTCTAAGGTTTATGAAAGCGTAGCCTGGAAAGTTTGGAGACAGCTAAAGGGAAGGTAAAGTCAGCACTGAGGTTAGGAGGGCCCTGTGGTACCAGGGAAAGAGTGTAGAGAGCAGAGGAAGCCCCGAGTGAGTGAAGTCTTGAATGAATGTATATTGTTGACATGGGCAAAGCCATGTCAAGAACTCCCATTTCCTCAGCCACATGGGAATGGAAAAGCCTTCATTGGGTCAGGCTCAGAGAGATGGTGAAACCTTCCTTGAGGATCTAAGTGGGAACAAGTGACCAGTGTGTACGAAAACTATCAATTGTAGCTTCCCCCTCGCAAATGTTTACAGCGTGAGTGAGTGTGTTTGCCTATAGATGCCTCCTACTGAGACCAGCTGACCCCTCCCCAGTGCTGAGGATAATAACATGCAGAAGTTCCTGTTGGTTTTGTTAGTTGTTTTGGCCCCAGCAGAGTGGGCACAGCGCACCTGACTCTGGCTTTTCTGTGTCCATGCGTCAATAGCCCTGTTTTCCTTGCCGTCCCAGTCAGGGTTTCAGGACCAGGCATTGAAGGATGCAGCAAAGCACTTTCAGGTTTATTCCATGGGCAGAGATCTTCGTTTTCTTTTGATATCACACTGGGGAGGCAGAAAGGAGACTGTAATTTTTCCTAGGTTACAGACTTAGGAATTAAATTTATCCTATACACATAGCCTCAATATAAAGGTTTCCTAGGCAGGAATGGAGCTGCAGAGTGGCCCTAGGGTCTGGTCACCTGTGGGTTCGCTGGTACCTAAAGGAGATGCAGGGGCAGGTTTAGGTAGAAACCAGTGAAAATATGTTTCCCTCTGAGATCAGAGCATAGTCCATATTTTGAATTCCTTCTAAACCCAGTGGTAGTTAACAGTCATCAACTAGACCTCCCTGTAACTTATCTTGCTGTGGTTCCCTGCTTATTGATGACTGTTGAGTGTAACAAGAAGTGAATTTGCAGGGCTGAGTCATCTCCAGGCTTCAGGAACACTGGGTTGGGTTCAGGAGCACTGCTGTTTGCTCCGGGGCTGCAGACACATAGGTCCATCTAGAAGCACCCACTAGGCTCAGGTAGTAAAGACCAAGTACTTGAAGGCAGACGATTCATAAACATCTCCAAAGAATGAGTTGTGTTCTTCCCAAAGGCGCAAAGAAGAAGGTGTGACTCAGAGAGCCAACTTGGCCAAGGACCCAAGATTGTAGGTGTGGATTAATTCATTGTTCTCATTTAATGAAAAACAGCTCAGGTTTTGAATAAGAATAGTATGTGTGGGGTTGTGAACTTTAATTGTTTAATTATGCATTTGTATAGTGTTTTGCTATATTTTTAAAAATTAAATTGGCTTTTAAACAATTTTGCACTTGTATATAACACAGACTGACTACTCTCGACCCCACCACCCTACCACCTTGTCCGATCCCCTTCCCCCTCTCAAGTTTATGACTGTTCCTTTTGTTTTATGATTCACTGAGATTAACTGGGGCTGTCTGTGTGACCATGGGTTTGGAACTATTTGCTGGAGCCTTGTGGGCTCAGCAGTGAGTACACACTAAGACATATTTCCTGACCCCCCTTCCGCAATGTTCCCTGAGCCTTAGAGAGGGTTGTATACAAGTGCTGTGCAGGCCTGGGCCCACAATCACTACTTGTTCTCTGCATCTTGTAGCCATGAATCACTTCATTCACCATCGTTCTTTGTAGGTCAAGGCTTCTCTGACAAACACTAGGAGCTATGGGCACAAACATAGTTATTTATAAGGCAGTTCGCTGCTTTGTCAGTTTAGCTCAGCATCAGGAATCAGCTCTCTGCTTGGGTCAACAACCTCCCCAGACTTGAGCTGTTGATCTGGCTTACATTGCCAAAGCATGGGTCATCCTTTTTTTTTTTCAACCTCTCCCATGGTGTCTCTCTCAGATCCAATGTGAGAGCAGTTGGTTACCCCTACCACAATCGAGCCAGTATTGTGCAGGTGTCACATTTTGCCTGGAAGGTGGGACTCCTCGGTCATAGAGTTCACTCCTTGAATGGACAAGACTGATGGTGCCTTTTCTCCCCAGGCAGCACACTCAGCACCCTCTGGTCCTTTGACTGCCAGCCAGCTTGGGAGGAGTTTCTAGCTCAGTGCCAGTCTGCTTTCTCCGTAGCTGACAGCCAAGGTGTGTGGTGCCTTCCGTAATATGATCTCATCCTCTAGTGATGGTGGGCAGCCAAGAGGATTGACAGGAGCTTGCATTGTGTGTGCCCCAAGCTGGGTTGTGTTCTCTGAGTTGCTGAGTTTCCCAGAGCAGTGTGTAATCTAGTGATAGAATTTAACTCTGGGTCAACTTGTGTATAAGAAATGCTTCATATATTGTTTCTCAAAAAAACAAACAAAAAAGCAAACTGCTTTGGCAAGGTTTAAAATTCTATGAATACCATGAGACTGATGAAATCAACTGTTGTCTGTGTTCCACTTGGAGCTACGCTTTATCATCCTGAGTTTGTTTTAGATCCATCATCTTCTGTTTCTTTTTCTCCGGTCCCTGAACCAGCTGATGCTAGCCTGTAGACAGTATTTTCAGTTTTAACTTTATCTCTTCAGAAGAAATCTTGCATCTTAAAGGAAAATTCCCTATTCCAGAACCTTAATATTGATAAAATATTAGTTCCTCATGGTCAGTCCACATTTACTTTGCCAAATGCCCCAGTAATATCTTGTAAAGCAGTCTTGCTTTCCTTCGATCCAGGCTCCCTTCTGGATGCCTCTGTCACCTCAGTTGTGTCTCTTTCGAGTCCTTCAGTCCTTGAAACAGTCATTCATCTTTCTTTGTCTCTCATGACACCGACATTTTAATCATTGATTTATTTTTATTTTAATTGTGTATATGTGTGTGTGTCCATAGGTGACCATGTGTAGGCGAATGCAGATGCATGTGAGCCACCTGATGTGGGTGCTGGTAACTGAACTCAGATCCTCTGGAAAGACCAGCAAGTGCTCTTAACTGGTGAGTCGTCTTTCCAGTCCCATGACATTGGCATTTTGAAGCAACCTAGCTACATGTTTCTTGTCCAGAATGTTCCTCAGGTTGGGTTTGTCTGGTCACTGTCATCCCTTTCATCAGGAACTCTGCATATGTGATGCTGTGTATTTGTTAGCACAGCACCTGGGAGGAAATAGTTCATTGTCCTGGTACTCATGACACTGACTTCAATTGTTGATTAAGGCATCCTCACTGCTGTACCTAACCTTCTCTCATTCATAATTAAATTATCTTTGAGGAAGTATTTGAGGCTCCAACCCTTTTTTCAATAAGATTATACAAGGGTTCTAGCAGAAATTGATGAGTCTTGTTGGAATCAATGTCAATTTCTGCCATTCTGTCTGTTCACTCTCATATATGAGAGGACCTTAGGCTTAATAAAAGAGGTTTCCATTTTCTCCTTCTCCTCTTCATTTTAGTATCAGTATAGACTCTGGCTCTTTCGTTTCTCTTTACTTTGTAAATTTATCCTTTCTGGAGTCCAGGTGGCTATTTGTAAAGTCTGTAGGGAATAAGCAGAGGGAGGTGAGTATCTTTGAAAAGTGTGGGTACCACCTGTGGCTTTGGGGAGTGTGAGTACCCATGTTGAATGTGAGCACCACATGTGTCTCTGGTGAGTGTAGGTACCATGTGTGGCTTCTACAGGTTCTGTGTAATTAGTAGACGATGTGATTCAGCACTAGCATCCTGCTTAATGCTCTTGGAAGATGCACAGGTGTGTTTGGGGTCTGTGTTGTGTGAGGGGATTAACTTTGTTCTGGCTAGACATCCATGCTTAGGTATTCCTCAACAATGAACAGCCCCTCCAGTACTATTGACCTTTTCGTCTCCGTTTCCTATCCTTTTCACCTTAACTCATGGAGATTACATTACATAGGATGACAGTCCCAGCTGACTTGACTGGGTGTTGTCAGTTAAGCATTTTTCTACTTGTTTAATATGTTATAACCAGCTTTTTAATCTTTGTAACTTCCTTTAATGGGTAATGAGGCACAAAGACATTCATTTCTCATGCTACTAACCCATTGATCTTGGATTCAAAGCCAGGTAGTCTGGCTCTAGAACCATGTTTGGCCATGGGATCACACTGCTTCCCTGGTAGTCTATTAAGACAGTGGTTGGTGTTGTGGTTTTGTGGTTGTCGTGGGCCAGATCTTCAGCTGGGGTTCTTGCTTCCTGCCTTCCTCCTCACAACCCCATTTAATGTTGGCTTCCAGGATCAGTCTGCTTGCCTTGTTTCCTGTCATTTCTGAGAGCCCCGGCAATACTGCAACACTGGAGACAGGGTGCCTGGGACCTCAGTCCCTGATGCCCAATACCCCTGGCTGCTAGCTTAGGGATGCAAGCTCAGCTGTGGGGATACAGTTAGTGCATCCTGAAGATGCACTGCCCCCAGGCGCAGTGAGCGCCTGTCTCCTACCCATGGGCCTTCCCTGCACTACTGTCTGGCCAGAGCCCTTTCTCCGCAACGCTGAGACTCTACTGGTCACGTTGTGAGACACAGTGACACATGAGAAGAAGGTGGTTCTAATCACTTCAGTGAAGGTTACAAAGTAGCATCTAGCGTAGTGCCTCATCTCCATTAATTAAAGTTTTTTGCTGCTAATTGGCTCAAGTTTGGCTTTTCAGGGTGTTCATTGTGTGTGTGTGTGTGTGTGTGTGTGTGAGAGAGAGAGAGAGAGAGAGAGAGAGAGAGAGAGAGAGAGAGAGAGAGAGAGAAAGAAGGAAAGGGAGGGAGGGAGGGAGAGAGAGAGAGAGAGAGAGAGAGAGAGAGAGAGAGAGAGAGAGAGAGAGAGAGAGAGAGAGAGAGCTTTAAGAGACAGCAGACCAGGCCAGCGGTGGTGGCGCATGCCTTTCTTTAATCACAGCACTCAGAAGAGGCAGGCAGATCTCTGTGAGTTCGAGGCCAGGCTGGTCTATAGAATGAGTTCCAGAAAAGGCCTCAAAGCTACACAGAGAAACCCTGTCTCAGAGAGAGAGAGAGAGAGAGAGAGAGAGAGAGAGAGAGAGAGAGAACCAAATAATTTTCTCTCTGAACTGCATTCTTCACACCACTAGCAGTCACCGGTGAATGCAATTTTGTCTTCTCCCTCTTAGAAAACTTGCCTTGGACTGTACCTTGTGGTGTCTATCTGTTCAGATTTATTTTCTTCCATCTGTTTCAGTGGTTCTTAACCCAGGCACAACAAACTCACGAGCATTTCAACCAGCACCCTGCTGGAGCCCATCCTGTGTGTATTACAAGATTCTTTGCTCCAGCTGCTATATGGCAGGACTGAGGCTGTTGCAGGCTCTTCTTTGGCCTCCTCTGGCTTTCCTTTCTCCTTCGTGATGTGCCCTGTTGTTATTAGGCACCACTCTTTAAAGGACCACAAAAGCCTTTCCTAATCATGATCACCAGATACAGAGCCCACTGCCTACTTCTCACAGGGCACAGTATATATCTGGGGCAGGTGTCTGGGGTTTTGGAAAGGTCACAGAATGACTCTCCCACCTCTTGAGATGCCATATGTCCATAACATTTTAGATATCTGAAGTGTTACCAAATGTCCCTTATGTCACCTTTCTCCAAAAGCCAATTAAACAGAATGCAGGCAAATCATGTTTTCTTTCGGGAATGTGCTATGTGGGTGTTTTCAAAAGCCTGTGAGACATTGACTGTTTTTATTTACAGTGTAATGGCTGCTGCATCTTGTCATTCTGTGGGTAAGCTGACTGGAGGCATGGCTTCACAAGTCTTTTGTTTATCTATTCCAAAATAGTATTTTGTTCTAAAACAATAGTCTTACCTTTGTAGAACACTTGGTAAATTGAGGGAAAGTCTTGCATATGACCTCTGTTGTCATTCTGGCCTCATTCCCAAAGTTTTACGGTCTGTGCCTATTCTTGTAATTATGATATGAAGACACTGGATCCAAACACTTTTATTGAAGGTTTTGTTTTAAGTATTTTTCCATGTTGCCACATTGTGTGTTTGTGTGTGTGTGTGTATGTGTGTGTGTTTGTGTGTGTGTGTGTGTGTGTTTGTGTGTGTGTGTGTGTGTGTGTGTGTGCCTTTAATTTCCCCAATCACTGTTGTTGGACATTTAGTTGGTTTTGAGTTTTCCATGATTATGAATTATGCTACGATAAAAATCTCAGTGTGTATAGATAATTTAACACAGCATCCTAGTGGTAGATAATAGAAACATTGGATTGAAGGGCACTTGGCTTCTAGAAAAGGATGCTACAAAAACGAGCAATGATGCATAAACAACCATATTGTCCCAAACAAAACCTACCTCTGTGATACCAAAAGGTCAGAGGGCAGCCTCTCGGGAGGACTCACTTGTGCTCCTTGGGTTTTGAAGGCTAGTGCTTATCCTCTGCTGCTGGAGTGGACTCTTTTTATGATGTTTTTGATAGGCTGTGTTTTCCTAAAGCAAACTGTGCCTCTGCTGGTCTTGTGTGTGCCTTATTGGCATGCTGACATTTCGCTTTCTTCCTGGTAAGGATCGGTGTCATTCCTTACATTCTAGCAAGACAAGGCTCAGAAGCATTACACAACCTGCCCAAGGACGCCCGGTTAAGAAACCACAGAGGCTGAGTATGGTGGCACATGCCTTTAATCCTGAACTTGAAAGGCAAATAAATGTAGGTGGAGCTCTGTGAGGTTCATCTTGAAGGCCAGCCTGGTTTACGAGGAGAGTTCTAGGCCATCCAGGGTTACACAGTAAGACACTGCCTCAAAATAAATAAATAAATAAATAAATAAATAAATAAATAAATAAATAAATAAATAAATAAGTTGCAGAACCAAGGGTTAAATCTCTGTCATGTGTCTTCAAACTTTTGTTGTTTCTGCTTCAATCCAGTTCCTACTGGGAAACAGACCAAGAATGAGGACCCTGTTCTACGTGACCAAGCACACAGCTCACTTGCTCCCAGCAGTAGTTACTGTGTGTAAGCCAGATGACAAACCAGTTCTTACATGAAAACCTGGATGGTTTTCACCGCAAATAGGGAGCACTAAAACAAAACTGGAAATATTATGGTTCTATTGGTCAGAAGCCTGCCTTGGCCATGTTTATGTTGTACAAATTGAGCAGTTCAGTCTTGATGTAGTTTGTGAATGGGGCAGTAATACTTTCTTCAGAATTATTATGAAAATAAAATGAAAGGAGCTAGAAGAAAGTGCTATTGAATGGAAGGCACTATTGTGAAGTTATTAGTAATAGTATAATAATTCAGTTATAATTACAATGATAAGTATACCGATAATGCCCATGGGACCAGAACCTAAATGATCACTAATTATCATCATAAACTGCTTTGAAATGCATTTTAAATTATAATTAATAAGCAGATGTGAAGAAGCACTCCTTCAACATCAGCATAAATACTGCTTAGATGGAGTCCTCATCTTTGATTCCCTCATTTTCTCTTTGGAGCGTGTAGGCAAGGGAAGCAGTGAGTGGGAGAGGGGCTGAGGATGGATGTTTTGGAAGCTGTTGGCTAAACCTAAGCATCACTGTTGTTCTTTACTCAATAAGCAGTTACCACCCATGCGATGCCTCTGTAATTAGCCCCTCTCCATCCACTCTCTCCAGCTATCTGTTTCACTCAGGTCCTTGGCATCCCCACGTTCCTGCTTCAGCAGCCTCCTCACTGACCTTTCTGCCTTGAGAATGTTCTTGTCCAGTCAGGCTACATGTCATTACCACGGGTTATCTTTATTTTTAACAAACAGATCCTACTATTTAAAAACCATCAGTGGCTCCCCATCACCTGAAACATCTGTTACCAACAGAGGCAGTGTGGAATTGAAATAATTTGTTACTCCTAATAATTAGAGAGCACAAGTCTGTGAATAATTTATTCTCTTTCTGTTTTACTCTTTAAAACCCAATTAGAGCGATGTTCATTGTGCACATTGCTGTCTAGTGTGGGAGGTAAGACAGACAGTGGTGAATAACCCTGTATAATCCCATACACAATGCCATTCATCATTTATAGTGTAGGGAAAAGTCTTGAGAACCAAGAGTCAGAAGAATGAAATCCATGCTTTTTGGAGCATCATTTAAAGGGATTAAGGATCTACTGCCCAGTTTGTTTCCATCATTCTATTCTACCTTTTATCCCTTCTCCCAACTCCACCCCGTGCTATTTCTCAGACATTTATTTCCTACCCAGAATTTACCTTTCCTATATGTTAACAGCAGCCTGGCTTCCCGTTGGGGAAGTGCAGTTCACTTGCTTCCAGCCCACAGGATTTGGGTGAGGTTGGCTTCAACCCCATCCCTTGGGTTGAGTCCTGCATCCCATGATGGGACAGTAGAAGTATGAGATTCTGTCAGCCATGGTGACTGGTTGCAGATAGGCAGGCACTTCCAACTGAGCCAATCAGATGTGGCCTGTAGTTTTATAGGAATGACTGAGAAAGAAGTGCTATGTGTCCAGTAAGGTGCCAAGTAGGTAAGATCTGCACCTGGTGTGGCTGGGGTCCTGTTACACTCTGGGAAAAGCCTACCAAGTGTGAAGCTAACACAGAAGAAGGGAGTGTTGGGAGACAAATGGATATAAAGTCTTGATTCCATCATTTGACTCCCAGGATTCACTTAAAGCTACAGCTTGGTTTTATGAGACAGTATAATGTTTATCTGTCTCTCTTACTTAAGGAAGTATGGGTTCATTTTCTGCCACTTTGAACCAAGACCTCTGACTAATAATGGACCTTTTAGCATGCCCCAATCTTTTTATGTTTATGTGTTTATATTTAGAGTATAGAATACTCATCTCTGTTTCTCAACCCAGAAAATTTTATTTATGGTCTTAAGCTCTGGTAAGATATTTAGTACCTTTCCATCCTACCTGGGCAGAATATCTCTCTTCTCTCTGTTCCTGTAGCCCAGAGTCACAAAGCTCATCATTCTGCGTCTTACAGTTTGGAAGACAATTTCAGACTCCTCCTCTTCTGGTTTCTTTTAGAAAGGGTCTCACATGCTAGTCTGGCTAGACTAGAACTCCCTAAGAGAGCAAGGTGTTCTCGAACTCGCAGAGATCCACCTGCTTTTGTCTCTCGAGTGTTGAGAGCAAAAGTGTGTGCCGCCATGGTCAGCTACTTTCTTAGTTAAGTGTATAGACCTAACTTGCTGCACAGTTTCTGTAAAAGACAATAAATAGTAATTGTTGGCAGAAGTTTCCTGCCCCAACTGCCCAGTTCCAAATAACCACTCTGAGGCTTATATTAGTTAAAAATGCATGGCAGATAACTCAGGCTTGTTACTACCTAATTCTTACATTTAAATTAACCCATTATTTCTTATTTATGCTTTGCCATGTGGCCCATGGCTTGTTACCTCATTTTCTACACATCCTGCTTCCTTAGCAGCTGGCTGGCTGGCATCTCCTCTGACTCTGCCCTTCCTGTTCCCATCATTCTCAGTTTGGCTTTCTTGCCTATAATTTTTGCTTGGCTATTGGCCAATCAGTGTTTTATTAAACCAATTAGAGTGACAAATCTTTACAGTGTACAACAAGAGTATTCCATAGCAATTCACTGTTTCAATTTGGTAGAAAAAGAGAGGTAATGAAGGAGACTAAGATAAAAATGAAAAATGTACATTTTGCTCTTTAAATGTGTCCTGAGCTTGGACAATGGGTAAAGGAAGATGGGAACAGCTTGCTGAACAACACATTAAACCTATTTAATCTTTTCCTGGGAACTGTTTGTGCTTTACAGCTGTAAAATATACAGTAGTCCCTAGACAGGAAGATTTTAGCACAGTCCTTGAGAATGGCAGGAAGAAGCCTCAAGCCATGATTGCTTCTGAGTCACACCAAGCTATGGTCAGTGACAGTGCATCTTGCAGAGTAGATAGAATGTCAGTTTCTGTGCATCTCTCAGGTTGCTTCCCTGACTGCCATCCTCTAGGTCAGGACATCTGCAAGACTGCCTCATTGATCTTCTAGGGTTCCTCCACTCATCCTGTATGTCAGGTTAGAATGATTCAGAAGTTCATCTCTGACCTGTCATCCCTTGCTTACAAACCGTAGTTGGATTTTTTTTTTTTTCACTTAAAATTTTTGTTAGCTAAACTTGTTCTCTGGCAGTTTTGTACATGTATATAATGTATGCTGCTGTCACCCCATATTCTCTTATTTCCTCTTTCACTCGCCTGCTCCCCCTCTTACTTACTAATCTCTCCCCTGCATTCTTATCTTTTTTTGTTTGTGTCCTCTGGGTGACTATGGGATTAGAAGCTTTTATTGGAGCCTGGTGAGTTCACCAGAGGGTGTATAACTGAAGGCAGCGGCTCCCTGTCTCCCAGAGTCTCTCAGTAGCTGGCAGTTCAGAAATAAGTGAAGGCATTATGAGCCCTTCCCCGACCCGTGGCTAAATTGACAGGGCCAGTTGAGTGCAGTCCTTGTGTAAGTAGCCATAGTTGCTATCATTTTTATATTGCTGTGGCTCTCTGCCACATCTAGAGACAGGATTCCTCAGCCCTTTGTCTTATCTCCTGCTCTTGCATTCCTGTAGCTAGAGTTTTCCTGCCTTGCCCACAGTCAGGACAAATCTCTTTAACTCGCCAGTCCCACAGCTGCTCAGACCCAACCAAGTAAACACAGAGACTTATATTGCTTACAAACTGTATGGCCATGGCAGGCTTCTTGCTAACTGTTCTTATATCTTAAATTAACCCATTTCCATAAATCTATACCTTGCTATGTGGCTTGTGGCTTACCGGCATCTTCACATGTGGCTTGTCATGGTGGCGGCTGGCAGTGTCTCTGACTCAGCCTTACTTCCCAGAATTCTTCTCCTCCTTGTCCCGCCTATACTTCCTCCTGCCTGACTACTGGCCAATCAGTGTTTTATTTACTAACCAATCAGAGCAACACATTTGCCATACAGAACATCCCACAGCACATTCCTTCCCAGCTTCTCTTCCACAGTGTTTCCTGAGCTCTAGAGTGAGTGGTACAAATGATACAATCAGCGCTGACTCCTCAATCACTATTTATTCCCTGCATCTTGGACAGCCATGCATCCCTGTATTCACCGCTGTTCACCACCCAGAAAGCCTTTTATGGATGGGGCTGGAAGTAGCCATTGTCTATGGCTCTAAAGACAGGTATTTAGAAGGCATCTTGATGCTATACCTCCCAAGGCATGTCTTTAAAGTCTCACTTAAGAGGGGCTGGAGAAGCCTGAGACCTGTGCCACAAGAGTGGGCCTACCCCTGCCACTGCCTGGAGCACTAGAACCCAGAGGCTAGAAGGCCCAGAGACCTAGGATAGAAGCAAACACCACTGGAGAAAAAAAAACGTCAATGTGATGATGCCTAATGACATTCTGCTATACTCATACAGAGTGGTGCCTAGCCCAATAGTCTTCAGAGAGGCTTCCTCTAGTCACTGATGGAAACAGATGCAGAGACTCACAGCCAGACATTAGCCTGAGCTCAGAGAATCCTGCAGAAGAGAGGGAGAAAGGATTGGAGGAGGCAGAGGGGCCAAGAACACCAATAAGATCCACAGAATCAGCTAACCTGGGCTCATAGGAACTCACAGAGCCTGACCTGACAACCAGGGAGCCTGCAGGGTACTGACCTAGGCACTCTGCATATATGTCACAGTTGTGTAGCTTGGTCTCCCTGTGGAACTCCTGATAGTGGGAACAGGGCTGTCCCTGACTCTTTTGCTCATTTTGGGGGCCCTATTCCTCACACTGAGTTGCCTCACCCAACCTTAATACAAGGTGAGGTGCTTAATCTTACTGCAACTTTATATGCCATGTTTTGTCGATATCCCTGGGAGGCCTGCTCTTTTCTGAAGAGAAAGGAGGAGGAGTGGGTGGGGGGAACAGAGGGCAGGTGAGGGAGAGAGATTGGGAGGAGAGGAGGGAGGGGAAACTGTGGTCAGGATGTAAAACAAATAAACAAATATCTTTTAAAAAAAGAGCAGCTAGAGAGATGGCTTAGCAGTTAAGTGGGCTTGCTGATCTTCTAGGACCTGCGTTTGGTGCCCAGCACCCATGGTGGGCAGCTTATAACCACTTGTAAGTCTAGTTCAAGGGGTTCTGAGATCCTCTTCTGGACTCTCAGAGCATCCAGACAGGCAGGCAGACAGACAGACAGACAGACAGACAGACAGACACACACACACACACACACACACACACACCAATAGAAATAAATCTTTAAAAGAGTTTTCCTGTAGGATTCTCTACACTCTAGCCTGGACACCCCCCATTTTCAGTACTTGTATTCTTTCTTATAGGACTGTTTCAGGTGCTGATCCTGATGCTGACCATATCCTGCACTCTGGATAGTTCTTTTTCTTTTAATTAAAATTTTCCTTTGTTTTATACCCCTACCATAGTTTCCCCTCCCTCCTCTCCTCTTGTTCCTTTCCCACTTCCCTTTCCCTCCCCATCTACTCCTCCTCTGTTTCTGTTCAGAAAGGGGCAGGCCTCCCATGGGTGTCAACAAGGCATGGCATATCAAGTTGAGGTAGGACTAAGCTCCTCCCTTTGTATCAAGGCTGGGTGAGGCAACCCAGTATGGGGAATAGGTTCCCAAAAGGCAGCCCAAGCATCAGGGACAGGATTAGGATCCCATTGGTAGGAGTCCCACATATAGACCATGCTACACAACTCTCACACATATGTAGAAGGCCGAGGTCAGTCCCATGCAGCCTCCATAGCTGTTAGTCCAGAGCTGGGAGCTCCTGTGAGCCCAGCCTAGTTGTTTCTGTGGGTTCCCTTGTGATGACCTTGAACCCCCTGGTTTGTACAACCCCTCCTCCCTCTCTTCAACAGGATTTCAGGAGCTTGGCCCAGTGCTCGGCTGTGGATCTCTGCATCTGTTTCTATCAGTTACTGGATGAAGGCTCTCTGATGACAATTAGGGTAGTCACCAATCTGATTATAGGAGATGGCCAGTTCAGGCACCCTCTCCACTATTGCTAGGAGTCTTAGCTGGGGTCATCCTTGTGGTGGATTCCTGGATGTTTCCCTGGCACCAGGTTTTACCCTGACCCTGAAATGCCCCCCTATTGAAACATCACTTCCATTACTTTCCCCCTAAGTCTTGCCTCCAACCTGCCCAACCAGATCCCTCATGTCTGCCCCTCAACTCCTCCCACCCCCGCCCCTTGCCTCCAGTTTACCCAGGAGATCTCTTCTATTTCCCCTTCCCAGGGAGATCCATGTGTCCCTCTTTGGGCCCTCCTTGTTACCTGGGGCTGTGGATTGTAGCATGATTATCCTTTACTTTACAGCTGATTTCCACTTACGAGTGAGTACATACTATGTTTATCTTTCTGGGTCTGGGTTACCACACTCAGGATGATTTTCTAGTTCCATCCATTTGCCTGCAAATTTTCATGCTGTCATTGTTCTTTTACAACTAATTCTCCATTGAGTAAATGAACTACATCTTCTTTATTCATTCTTCAGTTGAGGGGCATCTAGGTTGTTTCCAGGTTCAGGCCTGGATAGTTCTTTAGTGAGATGTTTATACCAGGAACATTCACTTCCCATTTGTGCAGGTATAAAAGCTGCTGTCTTTTGAGACCAAAGACTAGTGTCACTCCCTCCCTGAGACTGTCAGTTAAATTGACCTTGCAGCTCTCACTACAGCCCTGAATTTATGTTGATCATATGAATATCTATCCATCATCCATCCATCCATCCATCCATCCATCCATCCATCCATCCATCCATCTTCCTCCTACTTCTTCATTGTCATCATCATCATTAATCTATCATATGTCTGTCTGTCTGTATTCTGTATTAGGATAAGCTAGCTGATATAAAAGAGCTGTCAAAATCCATTGACCTAACACTGAAACCTTACTTCGTACTTCTTTACCATCCATTCGGCTTGAGCTCCTTGTCCCTGTGGCTCCTTGTGAGCAGGGACTCTGGAATTTGAGTGTCTTTTGAACATTGTCATTGCCACCTTGAAGCTCTTAGCTGCCTCTTGAGAACAGGAGATAGGAGAGATGACAGGAGGCATGGAATGTTTTAGAGACTAGACCAAGAAATGGTGTGTGTTCTTTCCACATGTGCACATGTCAGTGGCCAGAGTTGAGTCATATGGTGCCAGTGTAGGAGCAAGGATGGGTGGAAAATTCAGTTTTCTGGTGGGCTGTGGGTGAGGAAATGGCATTAATGAGTATCTGACTTCTACTTTCCCTCTGCTATTGGAGAATTTTGTTGGATCATTTCTGAAGTTCTGACCAAAGTACCCTAAACTTCTCAGGCAGCAATGAAATTGGTCCCCGCGTACCTGTGCGGGGAGCATTGAGCTTACTGTCATTTTCCATTTTCAAGTTGCTTAGTTGCTCTTAAGAAGGGACAAACTTCTTGAGTACCTCTGACCATCATTATGCCTTCTGTTCCTTCTTACCCTCTTCTTCATCCCCCTGCTCCTGCAATTCCCTTTCCTCTTCTTCTATGTTCCCCTTTCATCTATTTTTCTATCCCTTTGGTCTTCTCTTAACTTAGCTTTCATTTGCATCTGAATCCCAACTGGAGAAGGCACAGTACAGAGAACCAGGGGTGGGGATGTGAGTGCTCGCAGACTGGCAGAAAGGTATGTTTATGACCCACTTCTTTCTGCTCCCCTGTGTGTGGTGGTGAGCAGGCTAAATATTTAGCTAGGGATTTACATAGAAAAGTTAAGGAGATTGTGCATAGTGTCTTTGGATTCCCTTTATCTGCTATTATCACTTTCCATGTCTCAGTATCCCTAAGATTTACCTCCTGGAATGGGAGATATCTGTGCTACTCTATAGTAATGGGAATATCTTATTGTTTCCCCTTTCCCACTTAGATGTTCATACTTAAATGTCCCCCTTCTAATGTTTTGAAATAGTCTTGAGTTAAAAATGTGTACATGAATTTCAGACTTCAAGCTATCTCCTTGACATCTAAATGAATGCCTTATAAAATTTTATTATATGAGTAAGAGAGGGAATTGACCCAGAGCTTCAAGACACAGCAAGCAAATTAGCCATTCTCCAAGGTGGCACAGTTTAGAGTTTCCGGGAATAGCAGAACGGTGCTGGGTTGGTTCCCGCTGCCATTAGTCATGAAGCTCTAGGTGGATGTGGTGAGCATGTCAAGATGTGCAGATTCTGTATTGTTTGGATAGAAAGGGGCCTAGGAGGTCTGTTTTTTCCTATAGTAGTCCAAGCCCACCTTTCCCAGCCAGCTTATTCTATCAAGTAAGTCAGCAGGAGGCCTGGGAATGATGGGGATGGAGTTTCCGGCTTCCAAGCCTGCTTTCTTATCTGTCAGATGAAGTGTGAAGGGAATGCTTCCGAACTAAAACTTGCGATGAGTCATGGCTTTAATTGTTTTCCATTTATAATCATGTTGGGTGAGATCATCTAGGCAGATCACTTTATTCTCCAGATGATGTGAAAGGAGCTGCTGAATGCAGGAAACAGGCCACCTTCCAACTCATTTACCAAGTGATATGCTCACTGACAGAGGCAGGGGCTGGAAGAGGTCACAGAGGTCCTGGGATTTGTCACCAGGCACATGGGAGTTTAAACCGTAATACTTACTTGGTAGTCAAATGACCTTTCCCCTCGCCCCTTAAAATGAAAATAACTTCCTTAATACTTACATATATTTAGTAGATAACATTTTAAAGGTAGTATTTTTATGATAGATCTTTACTTCCTCTGATTGCAGTTTTTCTTTTCTTACTATATCTACATTTGCATGAAACTCCATGAGGGATGCATGAAGAAAACATTTTCAAAGCAGTAACATCGCATTTGTCCTCCCACATCCCATATTTTATCGTTCAAGATCAAAATAAAGAATCACACTACTCTTTTCTTTTTTTCCCCTTGTTTTTCATTCATTTGCTTATTCAGCCAGCATCTGGTAAGCAGCTCGTGTGTGTGTGTGTGTGTGTGTGTGTGTGTGTGTGTGTGTGTGTGCGCGCTAGACATGGTGGCAGGGATGGGAAAGTACCGAGTGTGTGCTGCACATGGCAGCAAGGATGGGAATTCAATGCTCCATTGGCTTTCTTTCTGTTATGCAGAGGAGGATGGGAAGCTCCCTGGGCCTGTCAAGTGACTGCTTTAACCTCATCTGCTTTTAGCCTCAGATTTCTTGTCGATTTCAGTGGTTGCTCCAAGGGTTAAATGAGACAATTCCTACTAAGTGCTTGCCTGACAATTAATAGATAGTAGCCACGTCAGAATGCTTTTGGTACAAGTAACAGAAAACCCAACCCCAAGTGGCCAAAAGGATCAAAAGAATATTTGTATCATTTAATATAAACATAAGAATAATAGATGACTCCAGGAAGGGTTGGCCCAGAGGCTCAATACTGTTGGAAAAGCCCAGGTTCTTCCCAGCTTTTCACTCTGCCATGTTCAGCAGGATGGGTTAATATTCAAACTAGTTCTCATGGTCACAGTAGGGCACCACACTCACAGGTGACAAGCTCCAGAGGAAAGCGAGCTATTTTCAAAGCAGTTACACCTCATCCCTCCTTCCACATCTGGCTAGTCCTTATGTTTCATTAATTAGTATTTCAGGACATCATGAAGCAGTAGACCCTGGGGTGCCATTGGTAGATTATGCCAATAAGAATACATATCTGAAGCAATGCACCTTTACCTAAAAAATAATCTGGATTTTGCTAAGAAGTAGGAGCATCTAAGCCTTTTGCATATTCAGTGGGTAAGTTTTCTGAGGAAATTAATGAGGCTCAGCACCATGGATTAAAATATAGCTACTTTTTCTTTTTTTGGCGCATTCTTTAACACTGTAGAGCCTTAGAATTTGAAGGTCTTGCTAAAGTATGCCCACGGAATGATGAATGTCTTCTTGTTGAATTTCCACCAAGATATAGACACTTCTCCCTAAAGCATGGCTGAATGGCTTCTTGTGAAGCAACCCTGGCTAGTCATTTCACATTGAAACTCTGAAATAAAGAACATTCCAAACTCATTTCCACAGCTGTATATCTCACATACCAGATTTCCATAATGGCTGTGATAGGTTTCCCTCCCACCAGCAATGAATAAGTGCTCCTTTTCTCCACATGCTCTCAAGCATTTGTTGTTTTCTTTTCCTGATGATAGGCATTCTGAATGGAGTGAGATGGAATCTGAAAGTAGTTTTGATGTTCATTTCTCTGATGGCTAGGTTGAACACTTCAAGAAGTACTTATAGACAATTTCAACAAATGGGGTAATACATATTCTTTGCTCACTGTAAAATTGTTGAATGAATGAAGACATGGCTGTGAAACCATTTAGAACACAATGTGTATGGTATAGAGGTGAGGTGAGAAGAAACTAAAGTAGGACACTGAGGGTCCAGAGAAAAGATACGATAAGCAGCAGAGTGAATCATGAGTGAAATTCAAGTAAATGGGTTATTCTAAGGCAAAGAGTGAATGAATTAGCCCTCACTGAATTTAAAGGAATCACTTGGTCTCCTGGTCGATTTGCTAATGAGAACTCAAGGCTCAGTACTTGAGGTCTTAAAAATTTCAACTACTTTATCCATCCTTCTTTCCATCTTTCCACATATCCAAACAAGAAAAAAACATTCACTGAAGGCTTGCCACCAACAGGGTCTTGAGTCAGACCCTCAAAAGTGTGTTTGTTGGGCCCTGGCTGGATGACTCAGTGAGTAAAGTCACTCAATGCCAAGCCTGATGACCTGAGTTTGATCCAATCTCTGAAATTGGTGTAGTAGCTAGAAGGAAAGAACCAACTCCCACAATTTGTCCTCTGACTTACACACACACACACACACACACACACACACACACACACACACACACACACACACACACACACAGAGAGAGAGAGAGAGAGAGAGAGAGAGAGAGAGAGAGAGAGAGAGAGAGAGAGAGAGAGAGAGCAAACAAATGTTTAAATCTTTTCTTTGGGGTTTGAGAGATGGCTCTGCCATTAAGGGCATTTACTACTTTGCTGAGCACCAGGGTGTGGTTCTCAGCACACACATCAGGCAACCCACAACTACAAGTAAGTTTAGTTCCAGGGCATCCACTGCCCTCTTCTGACTTCTACTCAAATAATACATTCAGGGACAGACACACACATACACATAAAAATAAACCAATAAATCTTTAAAAGATAAGTCTCTCTTGCATATTTGGATAGCAAAGTTGTTGTTCATTTAGCAAACATACTTGTCTTGCATTTAGTGCCACTGGCATGATAAATGTGCTGGTGGGGGATGGAGTGTGACATGTGTATTCACAGTCAGTGTGAGTGTAAAAGTTTCAGGACCACTATGACAGAGGACTATTGAGTTGTGACATTGGAAGGATGATTGTATCTCCACAGGTGCTAAGGCAAAGGCACATGTCCTGATCCACATAGAAGAACCTTCATGAAGGAAAATCCTAGCACCCTGGAGGGAATGCGGTGGTTTTGATTTACATAGATTTATTCTTTGACCTTCTCGACCGGAAGAGAATTCAGACTATAAAACAGTTGCTAAATGTCCAACCAAAGCCAGCAACAATAGTGTCCTTATTATAGTTCTCATTACAGTGGGCACTGAAGGAGGCCAGTCGAGGAGATGTCCTCATGCTTATTGTCACCGCTTCCGCTGAGGGAGGTATGAATGGCTAAGAAGCGATCATTTGAGGAATTATTGCTTCTCTCCTTTTTTCCTCCAGATAATGTGCATGATAATGCTATGAAAGTTTTACATTATCTCCTGTACCAGAGGTGAAAGGAGAAAAGAAAGAGGTACAAAGGAGTCTATTTCCTACTGGCTGGATTTTTGGAGGGTGCCGTGGGACCAGAGAAGTTTTTGATGGGGACCACAGGAAGCTAGGGAAAGTAAAGGACTGTGGAGATTATCTTGAAGTTGAGAAGCAAGAGAGAAATTCATGAAGTCAAAATTGCATGTCTGAGCCATGTTCACACTAGGACTAGCTCCTAGTCAAACCCCCCTGGCTTAGAATCCCAACCCCTCATCCCCAAATACAGACTATTATCATTGTTCTTGGTTATCCATCTGAACTTGATGGCAAGATTTTGTTGCTGAAGACACCATACACACTGGTCACGGGACGTGGGGAAATCAAGTTGGTACTGATTAGTTTCGGTTGCCCAGCTTTATAGTATCAAAAGGGCTTATGCGGGGTGCTGGGGGAAGAAGTCATGAGCCGTCTTACCCAGCTGTGAACCTTGTGATCTACAATAATAGTAGTTTAAAGTTATGGATTTGAGACCCGGTTCACAGGAGGAAATGCGTGCCTGGTAGTATAAATCTGGCCAAGAACCCATGTTTGGAAGCCTCACGGGTTCAAGGGATGAATCTACTACTATCACCTTTCTAAATGGACATAATATCAAATATCTTTCTAAATTTGTATTTCTCTACCTGTTGATTAGTGCAGCTCAGACTTATCAGAGTAGTTTTCTGTGTAGTGGATGGTTACTCATTCTCCAAGCGCAGAGAATAAGAATTTGTGGAGTGTTCATCTACAAATGGGACATTTTAATATTGTTCTGTCAAGGCTGAGGGACCTTTGCAGAAGAAGGGGTAGGAGATGATAAGAGCCAGAAGCCAGGGAGGACCAGAGACAAAGTATGTCTGGACATGACAGGACCACTGTTCTCATGAAGTCACAGCAGTGGTTGTTTCCTGCAGAAGAGCTGTCTAAGATCAAGACAATCAACATTCTAGGATGGAGAAGAGGTTGAGTCCCAACCCTTGGCTGATAAGCTATTGGCTGTGGGTGGTATTTGGAGGAGGGAGAGTCAGTTTTCTTTAAGGATATAGTTCCTATTAGGTTAGCTGCTACACATCATTTGGTAGCCCCATATGAGCAAACCCAAATTGGACTTGGTGTGTTATTTATTTAAAAAAAAATAAAAGAGGGCAGGCAGGAAGTTGGGGGTAGAGTGGGGAGATGGGGTGTATCTGGGAGGAGTTGGGCAGAGGGATGGTATACAAATATTTTAAAAATACCTTGCATGAAATTCTCAAAGATTAATACAAATGTTGTATTAAAAAAGAATCCTGTTTCCTTGGGTAAGTTACTTTATTTTTCCTATCTATTTTCCATCTATGGAAAGGCAACAATCATAGAACTAATTGCTGTAATCATAGTTACACATACCTACTCACACATAACTACAATAATGTATTTGTGGGGTGGGGAGCTCTGGGGTTCACAAGTCCTTTTAGTTCTTTGGTGTACTCAGAAGGCATAGTTCCCATCAATCAAAGTATGGGCAAATGGAAAACTTACTATGACACCCATTCTATTCTTCAGTATTTCTCATGAGAACAGTTTTCTCTATCATTCTGGGGCAAGTGTAGTTCTGATTCTGCATCTAGTAGGTCTCCCACAAGTGGTGGGTTCAGGGTCATGAGAAAGATTATCAGCAGGACACTAAGCAACTCCTTGTTTCTTAATTGTTTGAACTTTTTATATTTTGAATTGCCTAACGACTTGATGCTTTCAATATTTGGAAAGTTTGCTAGACTTGTTTTTATTTAGTTTTAGGCTGTTATGGAAACTGTGACAGTTCCCATGAAGCTGTGTCTTTTCTGAGACCTCTCTGTCTGTTGCAGTAGGGCCTAAAATGAGGCAAATCTGGAGTTGTGCTTAGGACATTGGCTTAATGTGGGGAATTTCAGCGTCACTCTGTATGTTTCCAACTGACAGTTTTGGCTCTGTAATTGGAGTGTTTTCAGTCTCCCTTCTTTGCTTCCAGTTTTCTGAGAGTCCCCTTGAGTTTTTATTTTTGTAGGGTTGGAATTTAAATATAAAAGGAAGATGTCCAAAGATATCTGTACTCACTGCGAAATGCAGGGATTAAATATAAGAAGAGAAGGCACAAAATAAAAAGGTCACTTCCAGTTCCCCATTGAGGTTAGTACCTTTGTTTCCCCAGGATTCACATGCACACTGCCTGACATGGCATTTAGTACCCACACATCCTGGAAGAAAGCTTCTAAAAAGAGTTCTGGGTAGATAAGTAGGCCACACTGCTATATTATCACAAAGGGGTCATGATTCTAATCACTGTTTCCTGGACAGTAGAATAAGCTGGATTTGTGTCTACAGCTGCCACCATCCATCTATATGTTCATAGATGGGTTGGGTAGAGAGAAAATTTGACTATGTCAAGGGAGGTGCAAATAGTACATTTAAAGGGTGTTTCTCACAGATGGGAATTTGGATACATACCAAGAAAGAGATTTGATTCCTGTCTTTTGCATTTACCTACTTAGGGGAGCCAAGAAGCAAAGATTTTTTTCAGTGCCATAGTTGAGCAAAACTTGAAAATAAAAGTGATCATTCCTATGTAGTCTAAGAAGTCACAGTGAGAGGACAGGAGGTAACATTTGTTGAAATGCTTAGTTTTTTGCCAAGAAATGTTCTAGAAGATGCTGTTGATTGAACCTGTCCAGAGATATAACTGAAGCTCTATGAGGTCATGGCTATCTGGTTATAGGGGGCACCAGCCCTCCACTAAACATGGGTGGAGGAGCCACTCCTAAGCAGTGGCTCCATGGGACAAAAGTCACATAAGGTGAAATATGGCCTTAAAAAGGTTTTCAAATGAACTTGCCT
Organism: Peromyscus leucopus; assembly: GCF_004664715.2. NCBI lineage: Eukaryota > Metazoa > Chordata > Mammalia > Rodentia > Cricetidae > Peromyscus > Peromyscus leucopus. Next base: position 74,856,633 of record NC_051065.1, on the reverse strand, counting down.
ATCCTGACTTCTCACTGTCTAGCTCACCATTTCCTCAGTTTCCAGCTTTCCAAAGTTACTATGCCTTCTGCGTTTTCAACAGCTCACCCCAGGTGGTGGAATCAAGAGAGGAAAGGAAACATTCTGGCATTTTCTTTTTGCTGTTTTACATATGTATATGAGAATCAGCAGCCCCTCTGCCATTCGAGGAGGCCATTAAGGTGTTTACTAAGCATAAATCTGACAATCCCCACCAGCCTTGTGGTTACTATGCATCTGTTTTCATCAGAGGCAGCAAGGGCTCCTGCCTGCCTCCTGTTCATCCCCCTGAGAAGAGCAGTGGGGTGCTTACGGGATTTGCCACGCAGTTAGAAGGTTAGGAGCAGCCTTTGGCAATGACACGGGATTAGCTCTGTGCTAGAGGATGAAAAGCACATAAAATGTTCTACAAATTGAATAGTGTCTGAGCTTCCCTTCAAAGATATGGATGCAGAAATTACAAGGGATTTGGGCTGTCTAAAGTGTGCTAATCGAAACAAATTGATGTTTCAAGCACACTTGGTCACGTTTATGGGTGCACTCAGTCCTGAACTCATGCTTTTTTTTTTCATGGTCCAGGTTCTTTCTTGACTGAAGGAAACTCTCGAATTGCTCATTTATCTCTTCTTGGAATTCCATTATCCAGGGACTTTTCTCCTTCATCCCAGTTCATCCCTGCCATCTGGCTGCCTTAGGCATGCACAGCTTTGCTTCTGTTGGGCAAAGGCCTCCGGGAGGTGTAGCATAGTTTGTCCTTCCTTCCCTGCCTTCCTCTTCCCCTTTGTCCCTGTCTTCCTGTCCTCTTTCCTTCCACTTTAGATGTATTGCATAATGTTTAGAAAATCACTACTAAAGTAAATGTAGCAGGAATGAGAGCAAGCACAATTCATGCTAGAAATGTGAGTTACTAAATAAGTTAACTGAAAAAATGATCAATTTTTTTTTGCAGGGATCTCTTAAGAAGGTAGAACTAAGCCGGGCGGTGGTGGCGCACGCCTTTAGTCCCAGCACTCGGGAGGCAGAGACAGGCGGATCTCTGTGTGCTCCTAGTATCCGAGGGAGTACCCAAAGTCACGGGAAATCCTGCAGATGCTCAAGGGAGACTCCTATAGTGCAGAGATGCCCTTCACATGCCCAGTGTGTCTCAAAGGAGACTATTGCTCCCTTCTCTGAGCTAACGTAATAGTGTAAATGGCTCTCATTTATGGAAGGTACCACTGTAAGGCTTGGAACACTTTAACTGAAAAGCATTTTCATTTATTTTACCATTCATCCTATCCTATAATGTTAGGTATGCTATTATTATGGCAGTTAGATATGCTATTGGCGTTTAACACTGACTCTTGTCTTGTCTATCCTTCCTCTGACCTTTAAGCCACGGTGACATACTCTTGCCTCGCCCCTGTGCTGGGTAATCAACTGAGCATGCACATTACCTGAATTCCCAGGCTGCTTTGCCTGTCATTTTTGTTTCATGAACTACAAACTTTCCCCCAAAGTTTTAGCTGCAGCTTCAGTCTCCTCAAGAGGTTTTGACTTGTTGTGTTGCCGACTTCCAGTGTCTCTGTGGATCCAGAAGAACCCAACTGCCAAGAATGCATTCTCATTCAGATTAATTGGTTGTGATCAGGCTGTTCTGGTCAGCCTCTTACCTTGTCCCCACTTCCTGCATCATTTCCTATGACATCACAGGGGCTCCATCAAGTTTAATACACTCAATTATAAACTCACACAAATGCTTTGAAGGTGGAGCTGTTCTCTAGAAGGTCTGGGGATATGAGTTCACACTTACAGGCTTTGGTGTCTCAGATGTGTATCTTTGTTCTCACTTCATGCTCGACCCTCTACTCAAAGCTGGAAAATCCAGAGTGTGGGAGAGTGGTGATATGTGCTTCGAACATGTTCTGATTAATTTCATTTTCATATGGTCTTAGGGGCTTTTGAGAAATGTTTCCCTTTGAGACTAATTCAAAGATGTCTTTGAATTTTCTCTTGCCAGCATTAGGGAGAGCCATATCTTGAAGGGTAGGCCGAGCTCATTACCCTTGGAGCCCTGTTATGCAATCTGGTTACAAACCCTTCTCTCTGCTGTCGTGGGTGTGCAAGGTCTCTCTGTGGAAATTAATTTCTGTCAGTCTGCTGCCTCTTGGATCCTAAAGCACCTCCCTCCTCTATGGAGTCTACAGGATATTTTATTTGTAACCAATATGTAGTTGCACTTGATACTACTTTGTAGTTTCTGCAGTTGCTCTGGGGAGTTCAGGATTTCTAGTTTCTTTAAAGTCAATTTAAGGCATCTTTTAATGTGCTCTTGTTACATCCCCATCTGCTTCTGAAAGTCGAGCTGTTCAGAAACCTCCACTGTCTCAGGGGTTTAAGTAGATGTCTCTGAAAGGTGTTTGGTTTGGCAACATCTTGAGGGATGATGATTTCTTGATAGCAGTCATAGTGGTTTGTAGATTGAGGTTAGTCCTTCACTTTAAATTAGGTAGAGGTAGGGGGTGGGGAGATAAAGAAGTCAGGATCAAAAGAGTCAGGGGAGGATGGTTGTGGACAAAGGTGGAGCTCCAGTCTCCCCTTTTCCAGCAAAAAGGAGCATCAATTCTTTAGCTGTAATCGGTTCACATGGGAGGCAGCAGGGCTTCCTAGAGGAAACTGTACTGATACATACATCCTACATGCTAGGTCCTGTTCTAAGCACTCCCCCTCTCATACAGACCTGAGATATTTGTGTACTTTCATCTATGTGTAGACATTTGAGTGTGTGCATATACACATTGTTCATATACAATACACGCCTGTGTCACTAAGCAGAATGATTTAAAGATGGCCACACTTGGGTCTATCGCTTTGAAATTGTGATCATGGGTGAGCTGCTTTTCTAAACCCCTGTTTCTTCATCTACAACCATTTTCTGAGTGGTAGGAATAGAGCTTCCCACACACTGGCTTATGGTAGGTGTTCGATCTTAGTTTTGTTTCAGTATCCCCACTGATCCATTTTGACCTGGGCGGGCCTGGATGTGCCCTCTCAGTTCCACATACATTTTTGTGTGGCCCCTTTTCAGATGTTTTCACTTTATGTGTGACTGACAGCTGTGTCTGCCCTTTCAATGCAATGGTCTCATGATTCTGTGTGGCTGCTTCTCTGTTCTTCTGCAAGTTCTAGTGTTGAAATGTAAAGACCTCCGGAGGGCAGTGGCCTGTTCTCTATCACTCTCTTTTTGTAGATCAAGTGTGGACCAGGCAGAGTTAAACAGAAAGGAATGTGTTTTGTTGAACATGTCAATGTCTTCTCAAGAGAGAAGACACACTTACCTTCCAGCCAAAGTGGCTCTGCATGCATTGTTTCAGGAAGGCAAATTCATTTACATATATGAATATCTGAGTATATATATATATATATGTGCGCGCGTGTGTGTGTGTGTGTGTGTGTGTGTGTGCGCGCGCGCGTGTGTGTGTGTGTGTGTGTGTGTGTAGGATTGCAAGGAAACCTATTTATGCAATTAATATATCAATAACAAAAATATTTCTCAAGAAATATTTTTATATTGTTCATTGTGTAAAGAGACACTTCAGAGGCTCTCCTTCCAAAGAGAAGAAAAGACAAGTCTTCTTTGATGTTAGCACCCTTATGGCCCAGCTGGATGCTGTATAGCAACATCTGTTTGACAAAATACACGAACTCCCCTTAGCATACAGCTTTGCCTCTCAGAGATATTTGACTCTGTCAAGACATTTAGAATCATCTTAAGTGGGGAGTCACCTCTGAGAACCTACTATGTAGGGGCCAGGGGTGATGTTAAAAATTCTTCAATGCACAGTTCAGTGCAGCTTTCAGAATTCAATTATCTAGTTACAAATGTTTACAGGAATTGAGAAACCCTGGTTTAGAACTTGTAAGTGGGGAGTAGGTGCTTTTAAATATAAAGAACAGTAGACAGCTTTTTTTCCAGTCTTTTCCCCATTCTCTGATAAACACTTGCCCCTTCATATAAATTCTACCCCTGTTTCAAGTCAAACATTGTGTTAACTCTTTGGTCATGTATATGTACCATGGTTTAAGTAAGACTTTTTGGGGTATCTTTTTGTTTTCTCTCTTTTTTTCCTGTTACAACCAAGTTTGTGAAGAGATGCCTGATGCATAAATATTTGTGTATTTTCTTAGTTTTGCACCTCACCGACTCTCGTGGCCCAGAAGAAATGTATCTTTAGTTGAGCTTCCATCTCTTTACTCCTCTGCTCTGGCAGTATTTGTGGCCAATCCTTTGCATGTTTCTTTGCCCAAGGATTCTTAATTTATCTCAGGTCATGGAGTCATGGCCCGGTGAATCAGAAGATACATGAGCCAGGGATGAGGCTGGACCCAAGGGAAGAAGGCCGGAGCCTGAGTTTGCCCAAATGCTGTATCAAGTGGCTCAGATGACATTTATCTGGCTCCTTTTGCAGGCCCAGCTCAATCCTGTGGACTAGACTAGAGGGAGCCAGGTTGATTGATGTCTGACAGTATAAGATGACAGAGCTTCTCACTGAACTTGTAGCTCATCAATTCGGTTGATTGGCCATTGTCTGTCTCTGTGCAACTAATCCAAGCCCCCTTTCAAAATGACACTATACTTCTTCATGGGTTCTGTAGATGCCTTGACCCAGCTCTGCCTCCCTGGCCCTGCCTCACGTTGCTGTCATCCATTTCCATTACCCACAAGCTGGAGGTACCATATGTAGGATCACTGTTATTATTTAGGAACAATTTTACCTGTGAGATCAATTCAGAATAAGAACGAAGTTACTGTTCTATCTGCATTTATTTATTTCTAGTGTTCCTCCATCTTCTTAGGCAGGTCTGAAGGTCTGGGTTTCTGAACTCCATCATTTCTTTTTGGAGACTTCTTTCAGTGTTTTTTGTAAGGGGAGGACTAACCTCAATCTACAAACCGATGTGACTGGTATCAATAAATCATCATCCCTCCTTTATTTTTAGGCAGTACAGTTTCTGGCTATTGAGTTCTAGGTTGTTGCTTCCCCATTTTTCCTTTTCACTCAGTGCTTTAAATATTTCCCTCCATCCTCTTCTTGCTTCTGTGAGTAGAAGAGAATCAACGCAGTTTTAATTCCCATTCTTGTAAAGACATTCTCCCTCCTTGTTTCCTTCCAGGTTTTCCTCTGTGCCTTTGGTCTTCAGCACCCTGACTATGACATGCCAAGGAATGGATTTTTGTAGTTATCTTGCTTCATGTTCTGAGCTTTCTGACTCCAAGGTTTGGTGTCTGCTGTTAACTTTGCATAACTTTCAACTATTATTAACTCAAATATACTTTTGCTTTCCCCCTCCTCTTCCTCCTCTTTCTCCTCTCCCTCTTTCTCTTCCCCCTTCTCCTTCTCCTCCTCTTCTTACGTCACCATTAATTACACCCTGTACCCTTTGTAATTGTCCCACAGTTCTGTCTCATTCTCTTAATTTCTTTCATTTTACATTTTAGGGAGTCTACTAACAAGTACATATTCAGGCTGAGCAATTCTCTTCTTGGCCTCACCTGTCTACTGGCAAGTCCTTTAAAGTATCCTCTCACTCCTTGGGGTGTTTTTGACTTTTAGTATTTCCTTTTGATTCTTTGTCTGAGTTTCCATTTTTCATTTATTCTTAGATATTTTATAGTGGGAATACAATATATTGTATTGGCCATTCTATACTAATAGTACTAAGCTATTATACCCCTTACAGCATTGATATTAGGTATTTTATTCCCTCATCTGCTATTTCCAAGACCTCTGAATTATCTGAGTCAGGCTCTAATAGTTCTTTGTTGCTGCAGTTTGTGTTCCTCACCTTTCAGTTCAGCCTGCAATTGTTTTCTTGAGAGCAATGCACGATGTACCGGGTTAAAGGAACTGTGGTGTGTTTTAATTCTATGGACGAGTCTTCCGGAGTTGGATGTGATTATTGCAGCTGCGATCTTATGGCTAAACTTTGCTCTAATGTCTTTGTTTGTGTTTCTCATATCGTTCTTGGGTTTTCTTGGGCACTTACTAAATGGGTTTGAGCCTTGTGGTTCTTTTAGACATGATTTCCTGCTATTATGTAGGAGTCCTGTTAATGAAGTAGTAGGATATACAGGGTGATAGATTTTAGACGTTTCCATCTCCTAGGAGTTCTCTTTCCTGCCCTGCCCTTCCTTTCTCTCTTCTTCCCTCTCTCTCACCAGTTGTCCCTTGACTGGCTCTCGAATTTAAGGGAAGAACACTAAAATTTCAGTTGTCTGCACTGAACACCAGAGGAGAGGGAATTATGGGGGATGCCTGATGACAGGGAGCTTTACTGTGTTGTCAGATTCAGTACTCCAGCCCCAAAATCTGAAATGGGAAATGCTCAGAAATCTGAAACTTTTGAACATGGATCTGATTTGTATGTGGGAAATTCTACATATGACCTCATGTGGTGGGTCATGGATGAAACACAGGCACACTAAAAATATTCTATAAAACTGTCTTTAGGTCACATGTGTAAGCTGTATGTGAAATATAAGTGAATTTTGTGTTTTGACTTCCATCTTGTTTTTAAGATATCTCATTGTGCAAATACACATATTCCAAAATATACTAACAATCCCCAGGCAATCACACACTTTGGGTCTTTTTTTTTTTTTTTTTTTTTTTTTTTTTTTTTTTTTTTTTTTTGTATTAGCTTGGTTTGGGGCAGAATTTCTGATAGCAGTATATTTGGCTGTTTCTCTTGTATGGCTTTTGAATTCTCAGAGACAAATCAGTGGTTGCTTTACTGAACCTTTGGAGGAATTGAGAGTCAGCTACTGCTCATGTCTGTTCATCAGCTTTCCGAGGTTGCTGCTACTGTATCTTTACTCATTCATATTGGCATGGCCTCCTTACACCTTAAGAAGAAGGAAATGCATTATGTCCATTTTTCATTAGAAATTTGGAAGCAAGATTAGTGTGTATGTTTGCCTAGACATGCTTCTTTCTCTGTGTCCTGCTGTCCTTTGACCCAGCAGCCATGGGATGTCTGAGCAGGTGCTGAGAGCTTTGGCATTGCCGGGGCTGCTGAAATTCAGGTACTTTTTTTTTTTTTTTCATCAAAATAATGCAGGCATAGAATTCTTACTTTCCTAAGGTTGTATATCTTCTGTTGGCATCTTGTTTGATGAGGATCAGTGTTCTAGAATACAACTGCATTATCCTCCTCATCCCATTGTTAGTATTTTGTGTTTCTATTACCTCAACACAGCACCTACGAGATGGGAAATCCAACTCAGGGGTTAGTGTTTCCGCTATAGCTACCTAAGGAGAAGAACATATTTAGGAATAGCTTTAAAGTAGGTATTATTATTGTGTCTGTATGTGATGCGAGTGTCTGTGGGGGTGCACATGCTATGACATGCATGCCATGGTGCCCACGTGGAAGTCAGAGGACAACTTTGTTGAGATGGTTAGCCCCTTCCCGTTTTGTATACATTCTGGGAATTCAACCAGGTTGCCTGGCAAGCTCCTGTACCCACTGAGCCATCTCATGGGCCCCCAATACAATTTTTGAAGCCTTTTATGTATGGAAATGTCTTTATTCTACTTGTTTCATATCTTCACTAGGCACAGAGTATTAGGTTGAGAAAGATTTTTTTTCTCTCAAAACAATTAGTGTTTGCTTTATTGTCTCTAAGGTTTCGGTGTGGTTGAGAACTATGTCACTTTCTGACTCCTGCTGTTTTAAAATTGAAACCTTTCCCTCTTTTCTTTAGAAAATGTTTAGTGTATTTTCTTTCTTTTTTTCCCCCCTCTCACTCTGGTGTTCTGAACTTTTATGATGTACCTGAAGGGTGGCCTATTTCTTATGTCGGGCGGGTGTACTGAAGGGTCCTTTGTCTGGTCCTCAAGCCTGGTTCTAGGACATGTGCCCTTATTGGGTTCCTCTGACAATTTCTCCTTTTTATGTCTGCTCAGGACCACCTCTCAGTCAGATGTTGGATGCCCTGAGTTCATTTGTACTATCGTCTATGCTTGTTTTTCTTTAGATTAGATTTCTAAACCTTATCTCTGTTCATTATGCTGATCCTTTTTTATTTTGTTTACTATATCTTTCAGTTTTAGAATTTACTTTACCTTTTATTTAATTCTCTTGCTTCTTGCCTGAAATATTTTCACTTACCTGTGTAGATATTATTGTTTTTCTGTAAAGGCTTTTTTTTTTCCTCTTCTTACATTATATTGATTTTTTTCCTCCCTAGGTTTCTTTCTTTCTTTTTTTTTTTTTTGACATGTTTTTTGGTTTTTGACATGTTGAATAATTTTCTTAGTACATGGCACTCATTGTCCATTCATGCTGAAGGGCACTGAAAGCTAATTGCAAGCACTTTCCTTGTGGGTGGGGCTTGTCAGCATTTTTAGCTGGTCTCCTTTTGGAGGATCATACCACATTTTGGCATTTTTCACTGGTGTGGTTCAGTTTCTCAGGGAGGAGTCTTCTGGTCTTCTATTTAGCAGAACACATGGGAGACATCCTTTCTGGCTACCAGCATCATGGGAGCAGTAAGCAGGCTGAGACCCCACTCCTCAGCTCAAGGTCACCCAGGTCTCCACTAGCCTTGGCTCCTCCTGGGGACTGTGCAGCGACTTCCTCCCTGTCTGCTGAGGTATCCACATTTAGCCTGCGGCATTCTCTTTGCCGGTAGGAGGCCAAAGTTTACTTTCTGCTTCTTTCCGTTTTCTGCTTCCAAGAACCTGTTGGAATCACTCACTTTTTGATGTCTCCACATCCTTTTGTCCATTTTTATTCTTGAGGGCTTTTGGGTGAAAGAGATTAAGTGAAATGGCCCTGCAATGACTTGATTATTTTTAACCAGGATCCCTGGGGCCTCTGCTTCCAGTGCAAAGCAATTCTCTCTGGCTTGCCACCTAGCTGGATAGGTTCCCCCCTCCCTTTATTGAACAGGACATGGCTTTGTGTGCCTCATCTTGCTTCTCGGTTTCCAGTGAGAACCTTCCACCCCGACTTCTTTGATTATCGGAAGCAACCTGCAGAGGCCCAGGGAGAGCAGAGTGGTCTTTGTGTTCACGCGGAGTGCATTTGCCCGTAATGAACCGGATTCTCTGTGGCCTACCCCCGCAGTGTCTCGGCCTGCACTTTCCAGGAGACAGCACAGGAAACACAAAGGCCAAACAGCGATCACCTCAAAGTCACCTTGGCTTCTTTGCCTCCCTTGCGTAGCATGCCACAGTGCAGAAGCATTTTCCACTCCAGACCCCTCAGGAGTGTGTCTTATCTCTCTTAGACAGTTGCCTCTTCCTAGATGGGCACTAAACAGAGGAAGGAATTGACATTTAATGAGGTAGGCATCATGCCAAATGCTTTACAAAGGTTTGCTAACCTCATTCTTAAAACAACCCCTGGAGGATAGTGTTAATAACCTTATTGCCAAGGAGATGGCTGGAAAATGGAAGAATGAGAAATTCTACCCAAGAATGTCTAGCCTTGAGATGAGGTGGTCTTCACTGGACCACTCTGGGTGAGGAAGAACAATGTATAGGGAGTAGAGGAAGCCCCAAGTGAATGAAGTCCTGAGTGAATGTGTTTTTTACAGTCATGACCATATTAAGATCTCCATACCCTCAGGCTTGGAGAGGTGGCAAAGTCTTCCTCAAAGAACTGAGTGTGAGTGTTGACAGTGTGTGCAGAAAATCCACCACAGCTTTCTCCCCTTGGGTATTTACAGCCTGAAGACTGCTCCACCACAGAGAGTGCTCCTACCAAGATTAGCTAAACCAGTGTCCTAGATTCAGCTGCACACCATAAACTCTTCCCCCTTTTTTTCTGTATGTAATAACTCTGCCTCCTTGTTCAGCTCTATGAAATACTCTGCCTCTTAGTTCAACTCTATATAATAACCATGCTGAGCTTCTGAGGTTCTGTGTTTTCTCTAGTTGAGAGCCTAGAGAAACCTAACCCTGGCTTTCTATGTGCCCATGTGTCCATTTGTAGGTCTGTTTGTCTTTTCTTCATTCCTTAGGTACCCTAGTTAGGTCCCAGATGTGCTGGATGTGGCACTTCTGTCCCAGGAACCCTCAAAGGGAACATGCTCTGTGCTAATTGTATCCAGCAGGTGCTTATTAAGTGTGACTCACTGAACCTGTGATGAAGAAGGACTGTCTTTTCTTCCCTATTTTTATATTACCAGTCATACCTGGACTCATAGATATCTACTTTTCAAATCCAGAAATGTGAATATTTAATCAAATTTCCATTGCCTTTGGCCAAGAGCTATATCTTGAGTTTCTAATAGTGCCCAAGTTAAATTTTCATCATGTGTGTAAGTCCATTATGAAAAACTTTTCTGGCTAATATTAAATCTGTGTTTGAGAAGCAGTTTGTGATAACTCTTGAAAGAATAAAAGAATGTTTCACCAAGAAGGAAGAAACCAGCTTAGTTAAGTTGTTTAGCCGGTGAGATCATTCAGCTGGAGGTCTTGCTTCTTGGTTCCCAACACTAGGGTCTTACTAGATTGGTGTCTCAGGTGAGAAGTGACACCAACTATGACTAAAACACTAGATGGTTCAGTCTGCTGTGCCACCTGGGATATCATTAGTTAGAACAAGGCATGGTGATTCAGAGCCCAGATCAGAAGCGTGTTTGTTCAATTCTTTCTTTTCCTCCAGCGTATCTGTTCAAGTTCTGGGGAGGTCGGAAGATTGTCGCATCTGGCCCAGGGTAGGAATAGAGGTTGGGACAACAAAGAGAAAGCTGGGTGCAGAAAAACAAGTAGGTCTGTGCGTTCACTGCTTAGCATTTGGGCCTTTCCTTTCTTATGCTGGTAAGGATGTGAAATACAGATGGGTCTGTGCAGAGGAAAGGAGGAAAGGGTCACATTGACTCCTCAAGGAGTTATGCACCACCCTAGCCAAGACTGGCAAACTCATGTGGCCTTCTGAAAAATTTAGTAAAACATCATCTTAACTCTTTCCCTAGTGCTGCCGAGATTAGCAGCTCAAAGCCTATGGGCTGTGTGTATTTTAAGGTGGGGGAGATTAATGCACCACTGTGCAGCAGCTTAAATTATGGCACTGGATGACTAATGGCAGCAGCCAGAACAACGGATTTATTTTCCTGTCAAACACAGTAGAATTTATACCACTTAATTCTTCAAATGGGACTTTTTTTTCTTTAGGAATGACATAGAAAACACCCTGAGGTTTGATGGAACAAAGAGAAATGTTGACTCACCTCCTCCTTCCCTCCCTGATTGCTTCTTTCCTCTAAAGTTATAGAGATGACTGAGTAGCTTCTATAATGTTCGACACCTAAAGGACAGGGCTAAAGGGAATGTTCTCTGTTAAGATTCTCTTGCTGAGCAGACAGCATACTACAAGAAGTCAAACCAAACCAAACCTGTTGATGTATGTCTGAGAATGGGATGTAGTAAAGGGGGATGCAAAAGGTAAAGTAACTGTTTTCACGTTGGTGGTTGTGATAAAGGGCATGGGAAGGAAGGTGAAGGCCAGAGAAGCCCTCCCCTGCCCAAGAGGTAGTGGTTGAGTGGATTATAGGAAGGGTCAGAGTGGACCCAGGCAATCTGCACTGGAAGGATGCGGGGGAGGGGAGGCAGGGCTGTGGCTCTGGAACAACATGGAAAAGCATAGTGGGTGGTTTTGCACTTGTGGAAAGAGGAATGTGTGCACCTCTAGAAGGTCACAGTACTTGATGAGAGGTTGGAGTGGGTTCGGGGGGCTGACTGCTGTGCACAGTAACAGTCAAGCTCAAGCAGGTTTGATTTTAAATGAGTTACTTTAACTGTAGTGTACAAGAACTTACTCCAAACATAAAGTTTTTCCCAAAAAAAGTACAAAATATTTGCTTGGAAAGGACTTGACGTAACACTTAATCCGACACTGTTTTTTAAAAGGACACGTATAGAGTGGAGCAAGACCCAGTGAGTACACTGTGGTGTGGAAGAGCACAGCTTGGTAGAAGAACTGCTTAGAATGGATGTGAGATTTTATTATTCAGTCCAGAGTTCATCATCTGAAGATAGTATTTCCCCTCTCAAATACTTTATTCTATTCAAAACAAATTATCTATGTAGAACTTTCACTTCTAGAGAGTCAAACTTTCATTTTCTTTCTTTTTTCTTTTATCCTTCTTAGTAAATTTTGCTTAATTTTTTTTCTGTGTTTCTGTAACCTATTTATAAATTTTCTATCCAGTCTCTGGATCATCAAGAATGGCCTCTGTGGCTAGAGCAAATTTCTCAATAATGGACTGTTTCCCTCAACATTTAAAATTATTTTATTTACTTGTTTTTGTTGTGGAAAAATGTACTTGATACAAAGTATACTACTCAAACCCTGGAATCCCTGCCTCTGGGACATCAGATACACTGACATTTTGTAGTGGGGGAGTGTTGCTGGATCCTAACGGCTTCCTCAGGGGAGGGGCTGAGAATGTGCAGTGTCAATGTACAGACACTGGGAGTCAAATTGAAGGCAAACAACAAACTCGTTTATTTAATAACAGAGAAGGCCTTATATACCCTCCTCCCAACCCCAGTCTGTGTTGCAATCTGGTGACATTTCATGGTCATCCCTCATTGGCTGGGTATGATCAAGAACTCTGATAGAGACCAGGAACTCTGACAGCACCTGTTGCTAGGCCCTCAGGCAGACTCCAAGTTGGCTCATAAGGAAGTATGTGATTGGTCTGAGCCAATTTCCTCAACCCTATGGACCTGTCCCACTACAGCGGAGTGGGCAGGGGATGGGCAGTGTCTCACTTATCATCTTCAGTGCCTATCTAGCATTGAATGGAAAGTTTCAAGTATATAATTAAGTTGATTTATATAGTCACATAAACCCATTCTTCTATTATCTATCAGTCCATATTGTTTTCTGATGTATTTAAAAGAATATTGTAGACTCCAGTGTCTTCATTTGGGTACTCCAGTATGCATACTTTGTCCTGAGTTTAAAATGTTTATAACAGGAAGAAGATATTTTTAATTCCCACAACAATGTACTGGCTTGGATCAGAAAGTTTAATGCTAAGTAGAGAGGAGAAAAAGGTGATCTGGGGGCAAATTATTGATGTCCTTTTGTAGACTTCAGATAATAAACCTGGACTTGCCCTAGGACGCTATGTAGCAGAGGTCATGTGATGACCCCAGCTGTGGCATAAAGTAGACATCAGTGTCTGTGGAATGAATGAGTGAGTAGTCCTAGGCCATGGTGCAACCCAGATTCTGAGGAAGTAAAATACTACCCTAAATAGCTGAGTCTGATCCTGAGCTACTAAACCCCTTCAGTGAGATACAGGCCAGACTTCTGGACTGGAGTCAATTCAACAGAAACACAAATTATGATCAAAGCAAGAGAGCCTATTGACTCACAGCTGGCAAGCTTGCTGGCAGAGATCAGTTGGAGGATCATGGTGTGGGAAGCAAGGGTTAATTCCTTGCAGCAGGCTTCATTTTAGGGACTCAACTCTTGGGATTTCAGAACATGGATGTGAATGGGATTGGAAGTAACATGCTCTTCTGAAAGGCAAGCCCATTGGGTACTTATTCTCTATCACCTTCCAGGCACTGTTGAAGTGGCTTCATTTTTCTGCACATATACTTCAAGTGCTAAGAGGCAGTGAGGTGGCTGTCTTGTCTTCATTTCCTATGACTTCTATGTGTTTAAAAACAAAAGTCCCAGGAACCACTTAGAGCTGGAGACAGAGACAGTTGGTCATTGTAAAGGCAGCTGGCAGAAAGTTGGACTTTGAAGTCAGACATCTGGCTCTCTTTGGGGGAAGTACTTGGCTTTCTCAGCTTTACAGAGAAATAGAGAAAATGATGCTGGTTTCTCAGATTGTGCAAAGCGATGTTTTAAAAAATTCTCAGCATAGTGCCTTGAATATAGTAGGTGCATTATAAAATTTTCTTTTATAGAAATATGTTTTCTATTACCTTTAACTTTTCACTTTAGTATTTCTAGAAGTAAGGTAAATAGAGAGCTACCATCTGTAAAGCCTCGTGATTTCTGCTTTCCCTCTACAAGCTGTCTCCCAGTGAGATCTGTCTGGGAGCTTTACAGTTGTACTTTACTAGGCTCAGAGCTGATGGCTTGCACTTGTATGGCAGTCTAGGTTTTCCAAAAATGCTGGACTTGTTAATGACTAGAGAAGGAACAGCCTAGGCTTCTGACACTTGCCATCTGGATTTCAGTGTCTTCCTAGTGTTCCTGGCTTTAGAAAGTGGAGCAGAAGCCACATTGTATAGCAACAAACAGAGTGAGACCAGGTAACCCATCAACCAGGTGAGCAGGAGAGAAAACTGTGTCATGGAAGGCAGCATGGTTGGGGGCATCATAAAGGGAAGACTTCCCAAAGCTTGCTTTAAATAAATGAAGTCAAGTGAATCATGTGGGCTTTTAAAGGAGTCCCTCACTTCTTACAGCTGCCCAGAGTAAGAATCAAACATCTCTCTCATGTAAGAAATGAAGCCTGGAGATTAATGCATCATGCTGTTTCTCTCCCATTGTTTCAAGGTCTTACCAGTGAATCAGCACCTTCCAGGCTTGCCTCATCAGAATGCAGAGGCGAGCCAAAACAGACTCTGGGTCTGTCTCTTGGATTCCTTTCTCCTCCATTCGCACACATATATGGATATACTACTGCTCATCTCCGTGTCTACCACCCTAGCTGGGTCTCCATTGCTGTTGACTGACCGGATGTCACTTCTATCCTACCTGCTCACTTCCTCCCTGTGCCTCTGCCATGGGCCCTTCTCAATAAGCAATGTCTATTTTTAGTGTTTCATACATGAGTACTGTGTTTTTACCATTTCCATTACTTCCTCTCCCTCTTTCAATTGTTTCACACTCCCCTCAAATTTGTATCATACACATATGCGTATATATGTATACACACAGCCTTCTGAGTCCATTTAGTATTGTTCTAGGTGTGTTTATGGTTGACCATTTGGATAACCTATCAGGGGGCATTTCCTTGGTGAAAACTGATTCTTCCTTTCTCAACAGCCATTGATTGCTGGTAACTCTCAATGTGTCCTTAATTAAAAACCAAGTTGTGTTCCATGCCTGCTCTGCTTCTGATCTTGCAAGGAGTCCCCATTTCATTCCGAGTGAAAGCCCAAGTCTTGGCAATGACTGACACAGGATCATGGCCCTCTTCTACCTTATTTCTCAATCTTATTTCTGGTAGTCAATCCTGGCTCTTCTAGATCCAGCTTTGTATGTCACTTGGTTCTGTGAACTGTTACACACACCTAGTTCTTCCTTACACCTGTCGTGCTCTTCTGTTCACTCTCAAAATTCTTTCAAGTCTTTGCTCATATCTTACCTTTTCCTTGAGGCTGACCCTGACTGTATTCCACCTTCATACATTCTGAGTCCATGATTTACTTTGCCCTTTCCTCCACAGTGCTGGGTACCAAAGTAGCATAGAATCTGTTTTGTTTGTGTCTGTGTTCTCAGAATATCTAATCAACTATTCATCAAGGTTCACTGAGTTCAAATCCCAGCTTTACTGTTAGCTGCCCACAGCTTCCTCATCTATAAACAATGAAGGAAGTTTCCTAGTTGAGTGTTCAGTAAGACAAGTTATAAGAAAGGCAATGGGGCTAGAAGTGAAGATCATAGTCCTTGTTGCTACACATTTAAAGAAGATTAAATGTCTTCAGCAAGTGTTACCCTGAACTGGATATTCAGGCGAAGACTGATACTAGATCCCTATCTCTTACCCTGTATTAACACCAGTGAAGAATGGTCTGAAGA
Source organism: Peromyscus leucopus (assembly GCF_004664715.2). NCBI lineage: Eukaryota > Metazoa > Chordata > Mammalia > Rodentia > Cricetidae > Peromyscus > Peromyscus leucopus. Next base: position 74,840,841 of record NC_051065.1, on the reverse strand, counting down.
CCTTAATGGCAGACATGACTAGAAAAGGCACAAGTCAAGATAGTAGAACAGGTAAAGATTTTCTAAGTGAAGGCTCAGTAGCTCAGGAAACAAAAGCAAGCATCGATAAGTGGATCACACAAAATTAAAAGCTTCTGAACAGTGAAGAGAACACTGGATTGAAGACATAGCCCACGGAGTAGGACATAATCTTTGCCAGCTATTTGTCTGACAGAAGATTAACACCCAGACTTCACAAGGGACTTTTGAAAAATCTTAACAAAACAAGTAACCAAAAAAGAATTGGGTAAGTGTTCTGAACAGACCCCTCTCTAAAGATGTACTACAAAGGACCAATGTGAAAACACTTGTTCAATATCTTTAACCATCAGCAAAAGGCCAAACAAAACTACATTTTATCTCACCCCAGCCAGAATAGCTACTATTAGAAAATATACATGAAATGCTGGTAAGGCTGTGCAGTAAAGAAACTCTTACACACTGTTGGTAGGAATGTTTCATTACAGCAACTAGAGGAAACAGTGTGGACATTCCTCAGATATCTAAAATTAGAACTACTGTGTGATCTACCATCCTGCTCCTGGGTGTATACCCAAAGGGAATGAAACCAGCACACAGAAGGCGGTGGCTCTGGGCCCCCTCAGCTTTTGGGTGGTGAGAGGAAAGCCTGCACACGTCAAGGTTGTTATCATCTGGATCCCTGGAATAAAAGCTTGTCACCGTGTGAATGAACCCCCCCCCCCAGATGACTAGAATGACAGGACCAAAAGTGCAGAGACAGGTGTAGGGAGTGTTTCATTAATCTGCTGAGAGCCTGGATCACAGAGGCCAGAGCCCTTGGGAACTCAGTGTAATTCTGTGTCCTGACTTGGGAAGCCTGTGAACAGCGCTGTCCCAAAGGGAGATAATTTGCTGGTGCTGCTGTTAATGTTATCAACAGTGAGGCTCCGTGCTATTTTCAGCTCTGTAGCATTTAATCCAGCCCTCCTCATTTGTCTCCATTTCCATGTGTCATTCTAGGAACATGTTTCCTCTTGATGTCTCCAACCTCTGGTGAGCATCAAGAGAGAAAAAGCAGATGGATTGATTGGGAAGAGTTGAAAAGACAGTAATAAGAAACTATTTTGTTTGGCCTTATAAAAGCCGGCAAAAATTTCTGTGTGGTCCTCCACCTCACATACACACACCTCTTGGGAGAAGAAGAATAATGCTTTGAGGCAAGAGTAGGGAAGTGAATTGTGGTGATAGAGGATGTCTTGGGTAAATGATATATGGCTTTTCTGTTTTTTGTTTGTTTGTTTGTTTGTTTGTTTGTTTTTTGTTTTTTTTTTTAAGCCCAGGTTCCCGACTCTACTTCCAGGGGTTCACTCAGGGTTTCCATGCTTATGTATTCTTTATGTTATTGGAAACTGTGGGGAAGAGAGTGGTACGTCCCTGTGGGAGCTGTGCAGTCTACATCCCCTGGGTCCCTTGCACCATCACAGCTGCTCCGTGGAGTTCTGAGTCCCAGGGCCTATTTGGAGAGCCTCAGCCAAAGGACTGAAATGGTCTCCACAGCAGGAACTTTGGCTGCCTTTTAATTTCAGCCTTGTAGCTAGCCCAGTGGGAGCCTTGGGCTGGTGGTTGTCCTGAGTCTCTTCGCTCTTGTTCAGGAAGCTGTTGAAAAGTGGCCTGCAGTGGTCAGTGATTGCAAAGCCAGAGCATTATGGTTCGAGAACCTAGGTGATCAGATCAGCTTGTGAACTTACTTCTCAAATGGCCTGCTTCTGAGAGGCACCCGTGTTCCGTAGGTCAATGGCAGCCTTTGGTTTACATGCAGTTCCACCACTGTGTCTATGACCTTGAGACTGCTTCAGAAAGTTCAGTGTGAGGATATTGTGGGCAGTTGGCTTGCAGAAAGAGCAGTATATACAATGCACCTGATATAAAAACTGACTATGGTGATTATTACCGTGGTTCTCACTGTCGCCACTTGTGTTTGTCACAGCATTTATGCTTGAGGACAGGACGGGACAGAGGTGCCTTTTGATGCTGTCCAGGGTTAACCTGCCCTTTCAGTAACAGTAGAGGCTCTGTCCACACATGGCCTTTTAGAGCTATATTTTGACAACTGCCCAGTTACTGAGATAGCTGAAAAATATGTCAGCCGTGGGTCCCGATGCATTATTGATATTGGCAATCTTCCTCCTGCTGCATTGCTCTGTCTTTGTCCGACAGGAACAGGAAAGGTATTCTCTGTCTTCTGTTTCCCTTGGAGGCAAGCCATCCTGTGATCCAGCTTTTCTTGAAATGTGAAGAGACGAGTCACATTTGGTCATCCCCCTGGGCTGCTTCTTCCAAGCCTGTCCTGGGCACCCCTTACTTCTTTTCTGCAGTATTTCATGGGTGATTAAAGATGGGTGAGTGCTCTCTCTGGGAGTGAGGTCAGAGCTAGTGGTACAAAGAGGGATTTTCCTCTGCTGTGCAAATACCTGGCGACGTCACAGAGTCACTGGAGTGCTAGCAATTGCAGTTGCTGCCAAGAAAGCACCCTCTGACAGGATATTGATTTGGTGCCATGGTTAGCCGCAGCTGGGACAAATGAGGCCTCCTTGCTGCTTAGGGGTTCCAGCTGCCAGGGCATATGTACCCTGCTGATTAGAAAACCTGGCCCCAAGTGCTTGCAAAAAAATGCCAAGCAAGGGGCCTCAGCCAGCAAATCTGTCTTTCTGGAAGTTTGAGATGATGTGGCATGAGGCACTGCCTGGGGCCTGGAAGCATGCATTCATTGCTACTTTGAAGAGCAAACCCTGATGATAAGCTCTCAGGTTTAAGCACCTACTTAATTGGTTTAAGAAAGAAAGAAACCCAGTCATCTCCTGAAACCTTCACGCTGTGAAATATTCCACAGATTTTTAGGAAGCTTTTATAAGTTTTCCTTCTTTCCATTTTTTTCTTTATGTTTTAAGCAGTTTATGATCACACTTTTATACGTATGGCTTCAAGACCTAGCTAGCAACCACAGAAAACAGGCTCACAGTGACATGCTAATCAAACTCATGAACAGAGTCAGTGATATAAGTCTCCCTGCCAGTATTCTGACAGAGCACTTTTTCAGTTTGATGGGAAGGCTGTTCCTAAGAGCCAAGGTTATCAAGTGTGGTTCCTAAGTCACGACCAGCCCTTTGTTACTTTATGGAGTTTGTTTTCTACTATTAACTACTGCAGGGCTTCAGAACAATTATATATTAAAATTTCCTCTCTGGCCAGCTAGTTGTTGTCTGAGATAAAGCTGCAACCAGTGAACAGGAAATGGGGCCAGAAGTCCAAGGTAATAGCGGCAGCCTTGGGGATCCCTTAGAATCTATCTGGCAGAATGTTCTGGTTGGTTTCTGATGGACTGAGTTACATATGAAATAAGTGTGTATGGGAAATATTTAACCATTAGTAGGAACCCTTATGTTGATGGGGCCAGCTTCCAAAGAGTTTGCAGAGGGCTTTTGACTATGTTATTTGAATGGGTGATACGTGAGGAGTTGTTCTTTTTGAGAAATGTTCTTTGTGCCTGGGGAGGGGAGAAGAAGCGTTAACTGAAATCTCTTGTGTGATTTAGATGCTCCTCTTGCTTTGCCCAGTAAGAGCAGAATGCTTTCTGGCAGGGTCTTCACTGACTTGATATGAACTTCTTTTAAGTGCTCAGCAGTCTTTCCCTTCGGTGCTTTGGTTGGAATCCCTAGCTGCCTCCTAAATCTCACTGTAGAGACTTGATTCCTCCCTGACATCTAGCTGAGGTGGTGGAAAGCGATGCAACAGTATTGAGAAGCCCTCTGGTCTCGTGCTGGTGTTGGTGGTATGAACAACATCAGAGCTTTTGTCTGATATTGCTTTGTATGCAAATTACTTTTAATTGCTCCCATAACTTTTCATCCCCCTCCCCCAAATCAAGTCCCAGTCCCTGTTTACCGGAACAACATCATTTCTCAGAAGGAGGAATAGGCACAAATACCAACTTCAGCAGTCTATATGTGTTGAGGATTATGGACATTTAAGGTGCTTTGTGGGTCTATTATTATTATTATTATTATTATTATTATTATTATTATTACTATACAAAGGTCTCAAAAGCATGCAGGTGGAAGAGATTGATGAGATTGAATCCCTTTATTCTGAGTCTTAAAATCCATTCACTTTTGAGATTCTTGGAGTCCAGTTTAGACATCAATAGGTCCCCAAGGACAATTTTGAAGAAAAAAAACAAAAAACAAAAAACAAACCAGTCATGAGCAGTTACTATCTATCTCCCATTTCCCTGAGTGCTGAGTCACGTGAAGAATAAGGTTTAATTTCCTCGGAGGGCTTACGGACTGATCATCCTCTGCCAGATAGCTGAAAATGACCTCCTTGTGCCCTGGAAGATAACTCGGGCACCAGTCACTCATTGTCTCTCCCTGGTTAGCCCGGCAGCAGCTCGAGGCCCAGGTGGAAGAGTCGGTATTTTTGTTACCAGACCTCTCATGTGCCAACCTGAGCTATAAACAAAACCTTTGACTTTAAAGGGAATGAATTTCACAGTCATTCTTTGAGAAGTCCCTGGAGGAGTGTGATGTGCTGGCTCTTCATGACCCCTGCTCTCCGGAGACCTCTGGCGAATAGACCTTAAGCTTGTTCTCAAGGCTCTTCTCTGGCGGGGCTTACAGTCTACTTGCAACATTCTCGCATACAGTTTGCCTTGGTCAGGTCCTGAGTTCATCAGGCTCCTTTCTGCTTCAGGATCCTTGTGCATGCTGGTTTTGTTTGTTTGTTTGTTTTAGATTTTCTGTTATTCTGCCTACGCCAAGTTTTTTGGATGTTACTTTTTCATGGAGGCCATCCTTGACACCGGATAGATCAAAGAGGCCTGAAAAAAAAAAAATCCAGTGATTTCTTATTTCTTCACCAAGAAGTGGGGTGTATTTATCTTCTAGAAAATCACAGCTAGCTTCCTGATTGCTTCAACTAACCAAATGCAGCTGAAAGGATGCTGTGCCATTTTGGAGCCTAGACTTTAAAGAGGCCTGGCAGCATCTGCCTCCTCCTTCCAATCAAGCTGCCAGGTAAGGAAGTCTAAGCTAGGCACATCCTTATAGCACATACAGGAACTATGCCTGGAAGAGGGGAAGGAGGAAGGAGAGAGGGGAGGAGAAGGGAGAGAGAAGTCTTCTGGCTGTCTCCATCAAGGCACCAGATATGACAGTGACAGCAAATTTAGTATTGTACCCATTAAAGCATTTGAATAATGCACGTTCAGACTGGTGATACAGCTGTACTGTGGGAGCCCACAGAGGCTTCCTAGTGAGAACTTACTCAGGGTCAGAGAGTCTGAGCGTGCTTTATTCATCAGGGCTACATAATGGGATGATTTGACCATGGGCATGGTTACCAGGTGTTTGGAAGGGTCTATACTTGGTTGTATGGTGTGCTTTGATCTTGCAAGGGGGAGGTCTTTTGCCTCTCCCTTTGGCATGTTATAAAGAGCCATTTTCAGTAAAGGACGAGGCTATTGGGTATTGACCCAGGCCCTCCCAAAGCTATCCTGTGTTTCTGTCTTTCTTCTCATCGTCTAGATCTCTCTTTCTCTCTATTGTTTCTTAATTCCTCTTTCCTCCACCTAAGAACCCTTCAAAGAGTGGGAGCCAGACTCCCATACTGTACAAAAAAAAAAAAAAAAACCCCCAAAAAAACTGGCTGATTTATGTATGTTTGGACCAGAATTCGGCTGACTGTAGTAGCATCAGCACTTTTACATGAACAAAAATTACAATTTCATTAGCACAGCCAAGCTAATTCTGCTGTCTTAGCAGTGTATTCCAAGAGGCAGAGTGGCCACAGGGCACTAACACACTGCCTGCCAGTAGCTGGAGGATCAGAGGCTGGCAGGTTGGAAGCCAGGGTCTCAGCTGAGGGTAGGTGGGGTGGGGTGGGTGCTTGTCTCTGCCACTGCACTTTAAAACAGGGATGATAGTCATAAATGACTCATTCAGTGTTGAGAAGCCAGTGTTCCATGGCAATGACTTGATAGGGCCTTATCAAGAGACAAAATTCCAGATGCATCTTACCACCTGCATAATAAAGGGTCCTTAGGTTTCTTTGCCTTGAGTGCACTTCTCTGGTGGAACTGTTTGGAGGAGCCTGAGTGTTCAAGACATTGGTCAGTCAGTCATTGTTTTTAATTCTTATGATTGTCCTTTACAGGAGGAATGCTATAAATCTGTCAGGAACTAGTAAATGTAAAACAATAGGGAAGGGGCTGTAGTTGGTTCATACAACTTCAAAGTCCATGGGTATTCTGGATTTAGGTATAACAGGATCAAGACTCTCAAAACACCTTTCACTTTTTGGGGGTCTCAGTCCTTCTTTCTGGTTCTCTAGGTTGCCATTTTTTTATATATATATTTATATTATTTCCACATGGTGGAACCAATAATGGCAAGGCTAAGACAACTTCAAGCCTACATCTTATCTCAAAGAAAAGAGAACCAAACTTTCCTTTTTCCTCACCTAACCACATCACCACTCCCCCCAAAGGAGCTGATTGGGTCTATTGAGGTCATGTGTCACCTCTAGCTAACCACTTTGCTCAGAGGAATGGAGTTCATGACCTGAGTAGCCAAGGATGTGATTCCTAAGGTCATGTCCAGCATGGTGAGTTCACATGTAGCATTTCTTGCAGCTGTTTTGAGCTTTAATAAAAAGAAGCCTGATTAGCACAGGCTAGGCTGTGGCTTTTCCATCAGGGCAAGTGAGCACTGGATAAGAACCCAGACTCCACTAGCTCAGCCTGGCTAAAGCCAGAGAGGAGCATTTTGTCTTTGTAGCACAGTGATGTAGTGATGTGCCCATGCAGGCTGTTGAGGGATGTGATCTCCCATCACAACTGATGCAGGATCTTGTCAGAGAAGAGAAAATGTGTGGGTCACATGCTACACTTCACCCTGTTATCTTATTTTAAAGATGAGAGGAAAGAATTAGCATACATTTTGCTCTTATAAGTTACTAATGTCACTCATGAAGTCGCATGGTGTTATTTGAACATGGCCTTAGAGTGATTTTCTTTGTGTGTGCATGTGTGCATGTGTGTGTATGTGTAGGTCAGAAGTTGATGATGGGTTTATTACTCAGTTGCTTCTCCACCTTAACCTTGAGGTAGGGTTTTCCCCCTCCAGTGCTGAGATCATAGGCACATATTGCTACACCTGTCTTTTTCCTTTCTTTTCAACATGGATGTTGGGGATTCAAACTCAGGTCTTAATGCTTGTGTGGGAAGCACTTTACATATTGCTCCATCACCACAGCTCCAACCCTGTCTCTTTTCCCAGATGCTCTGGGTCTCTCTCTCTCTCTCTCTCTCTCTCTCTCTCTCTCTCTCTCTCTCTCTCTCTCTCTCTCTCTCTTCTGAGACAGGGTTTCTCTGTGTAGCTTTGCGCCTTTCCTGGAACTCGCTTTGTAGACCAGGCTGGCCTCGAACTCACAGAGATCCGCCTGGCTCTGCCTCCCGAGTGCTGGGATTAAAGGCGTGCGCCACCACTGCCCGGCATACTCTGGGCCACTCTCAGTGCCTGTGATCTTGGTGCTAGCTGTTCAGAGCTGCATTTCAGACGAGGGCGAGGCTGGGGGAACCAGCTTTTTACCTGATTTTCAAACAGAAAAGATGTCACAGGGGAAGCCTGTGTGACAGGGTTTCTTTCATAGGTCCTGCCTGAAGGGGACCACTGGAGAGAAGAGCCTCTGGAATGAGGCTCACATCTGGTGTGGGTAGAAAGGAGGGCTATTGCTTTCATTTCAACAGCCTGCTGTCATTTCAACAGCCCAAATGTTTTCTGAATTCTCTCCTCAACACTCTTGGTAAAGCCACCGGCTAATTGTGAAAATGGGTCAAGGACTCAGGCTGGCTTCAGGAGGTCTAAGCAGGCAGGCACCGTCTTGTAGCTGGTAGTTGTTGCTCTGTCTTGCTCTTCTTTCTTTTTGATATTTGTTGTTTTCATTTTTCTTTTGTTTTGAGATTATAATTTAATGACATGATCTCTCTCTTCCTTTTCTTCCCTCCAAACCCTTCCATATACCCCCTTCTTGCACTTTTTCAAGTTTATGGCCTCTTTTTTCATCAATTGCTGTTACATGTATGTATGTATGTATATACATATATATTCCTAACTATAGGCTGCTCAGTCTGTAGAATTATACTTGTATGTATGTTTTCAAGGATGACCATTTGCTGAAGATCTTGTTTCTATCTCGTAGATGGAATCCTCAACACGGAGCTCTGGCTATCATTTGCTCTGAGGCTGTTGCATATGCTGTAGAAGTTCCTAGAGAACTAAGCTCAGTTCACGATGAAGGAGGCACATTGTGGCTAGCCGAGACCCTCCACATGTGATATGACACTTTTTCTGAGAACCACCCTTGGTTTCTCAAGTCTTCCAAGCATCTTGGCTGCAAGGGGCTGATGGACTCCTCCCAACGTTTTATGCTAGTGTCCCTAGTTACATGGACAGCTACTCACACCTAATCTCATGATGTGTTCTCTTTATGGAGTCATCCGCCTTCAACCCCCTTCCATGAAAACAATTTTTTGTTTTGTTTTGTTTTGTTTTTCGAGACAGGGTTTCTCTCTGTAGCTTTGCACCTTTCCTGGGACTCACTTGGTAGCCCAGGCTGGCCTCAAACTCACAGAGATCTACCTGGCTCTGCCTCCCGAGTGCTGGGATAAAAGGCGTACGCCACCACCGCCCGGCCGAAAACAACTTTTATGCATCTACATTCAAGATCAGTTCAAATGTCATCCGCACCATGTAGCTCTCTCTTCTCTCCATAGTTAGGATCCACTCATCTGTGCTCCTGCCGAAGCCCTACATTCTCTGGTATGCATCTTTCTACTGGCCTCTTTATATATCCCCAAGGAGGTAGACTGGGCATGGAGAATAGAGCATGGGCTTTGCCATCTAGTCTGGGTCTTCGAATTCTTGGCTGCGACCTTTCCAAAAGCTTTGACACCCCTTTGTTGTCAGTGGGCACAAGGAAGCCATGCAGAAGCATTTTATTGACATATATTCATTGTACACACTGCTGGGCTTCCAAGGGACATTGCCAGGTTCCACATTTCAGTTGTCCATGTTCCTCTCCACCCCCTCCTTTCACTCACCCTCTTATTAGTCCACTTCATAGACAGTTTTGCTTTTCCTTCCATTTTACACTTACATATAAATTCTGTTTCTATATGAAATCTATCATCCACAAATGAGACACAACATGGCCTTTGTCTTTGTGAGTATGGCTTAATTCATTTAATATGATAATCTCCAATTACTACATCCATTTTCCCTGCAGATGACATTCTGTTGTGTATGCACCTCACATTTTCTTCATCTGTTCCTCTGCTGATGGACGCCTTGGTTGCTCATATATTTAGCTCTTATGGATAGTTCTGCAGTAAAAAGACGTGTAATATCTATGTGACATGTTGTCTTCAGTCTTTCAGGTAAATGCTCAGAAACAGTGTAGCTGGTTCCTGGGGCAGTTCCTGTTGAGGGACCTCCATACTGGGTTCCCTGGTGACTGTATACTAAGGTTCTTCTTTCCCTTCTTCCTTGCTATCCTTTGCTTTTATTTATTTTCTTAATGATTGCCATTCCAACAGGGTTGAAGATGGAATCTCAATGTAGTTTTAATTTTATATAGAAGTATGTTTTAATGAGTATCTGAACCAACCTGTGACATGCTGAGCAAGCTGCTTGACAATGGTATTTCTCAATAACTGATAGGAGCTGTGCTCATGATTACCAAATCTTAGAGACGAGAGGATTCGGAGAGGTCATTCCCACATGCCTACAAAAGTTTGGTTTCCCACCTGACAACAATTCAAAAAATTTGAACTCTGTTTGGGACAAAAAAGTTTGGTGGCTTTCTAAAATTTTGTGGTACTGCATGCTGTTAGTGCAAGTGTTGGTCGTACTTGGACTGGGTTACTGCATGAATACTGAGGGGGATGTATTGGCTCTCTGCAAGTATATATAGGTATGAATGTGTATGATATACATTCATATATATTTGTACATGGATGCTTGTGTGAGTGTATTTAGTAATATTTGCTTATGTAAGGCTTTTCTAGAGTCTGACTAAAAAGCTGAGTTAGGAAGTCACAACAGAAATTAGCCAACAATGTAAAGTTGTGAGCAGCATTTTGGCTTCCAAACCTTTGTTTCTGAGTCAGTTTGTATCTATTTATTTGCTTTCTTCCAAATAGAATGCCACTAGAAATTGTGATTCACAACGTTGCTGCAACTATCCAGCATTCTGCCTTTCTGTTGGCTAAGCAAGTCACAGAAAACATGAACTTGTTAAGTAAAACAGATTTCCTACTGTGGGTTCGAGAGAACTTGATACTAGGAGGCAAGGATTCCTGAGTTCCGTTAAGGTAGACTGGCTTCAATGTCCACATCTGTGAAGTGGCAGGTGAGGGAACAAGCTGAGAGACAAGAGACAGAATGAACAGAATCCCAAGAACTATGGACTCCTTGCTCCTAGACAAGAGCGGCTCCATCTTCATGTTTGGAAGTTAAGGAATACATTGGCATCTCCTGTAAGACAGATGCTTTTTGAAATATTCTATTGGTTAAAAATCTTTGAGAATATGAAATTATCTTTCAGGACACTTCTAACATGACACAAAATCTTGTCTTGAAAGCCTTTCTTGTCTTTTCTCTAATTTACTAGATTGTAATCAAAGCATGTTCATTTCCCTTCTAAAGCTGACTTTCTTTGACCTAATCAAATCCAGTAATATCTGCCTGCTGTTTTCCAAATCCCTCTACATGATTTCAAAGGATTATACAGGTGGAAGGGACACAGGTAATCTTCTTGCTTAAATTTATCACTGAACAGGCAGAAAACGTGATCTTGTGACCGGGACACATCTGTGAGGATAAGGATCAACTCTGGCTGTTTGGGTCTCTTTCTAGCAGGTGATTTTCTGCTGTTTCCATTTTCTTGTTGTAAAGGGGTGATAATATTTGATCCACAGAGCTGTTGTGTGAGCTGAGAACCCTTAGCACAGTACTCGGACCAGAGGAAGTTTCCTGTACTTAGCACAGCACTTGGACCAGAGGAAGTTTCCTGTAGTTAGCACAGTACTCGGACCAGAAGAAGTTTCCCATACTTAGCACGGTACTCGGACCAGAGGAAGTTTCCTGTACTTAGTACAGTACTCAGACCAGAGGAAGTTTACTGTATTTAGCACAGTACTCGGACCAGAGGAAGTTTTCCATATTTAGCACAGTACTCAGACCAGAGGAAGTTTCCTGTACTTAGCACAGTACTTGAACTAGAGGAAGTTTCCCCACACTTAGCACAGTGCATGCTGCTGGTATAGTTATAGCATACCTGAATTTGAACAGCTGGCCACTCGAGGCATACGAGCTAATGGAAATACCATATTTGAGGACTACACTTCTGTCTCCTAGCTCCAAGCAAGTTGCCAAAATATTTCCCCTTTTGGCATATCATTTCCCAAGTCACTGTTCTTGGCTGGGCGAGTTTGAATAAGTAATTGTATTTTGCAGGTAAATGACCTCCACAGTAATGTATAGTAGCTTTTTAATGTTATCTTTGCCTAGTAATAATGCTTTGACTCAGTGAAGATGCACTTCTGAACACCTTTAAGGATGGACTAATGGAGTGATTTTTTGAATCCGTGACCGGGGTGGGGGGGAGGGGGGCAAGTTTTTTCTTATCTAACTAGTTGCTAGAGTATATGGCCAATGACTGGAAAATGACTGCTAATTAGCAAATGGATGAGCAAGGAGATGGTGGACAACATCATTTTATTCCTTTGCCAATGTCACATGAATGGAACTTTATTTGACCAATGAAAAGTTGTTCTTACCTTTAAGTTGATCCCTTAACCCTAGGTCCTTTGTGCTTCTCAACCTGGCCTTTTTCTGCTGGGCAATTATGTTATTGACATTGTGCATGACCAAGGGGACCATCTAGCAGTGTGGTGCAGCTGTGTGGAGCTGACAGACGGCCTAAGTCAACAGCTGCCTAGCCAGCGCCCAGCAGAGACGCCTAGGAGGCGTGTGGCATTATTTGAAGAAACTCTTCTGTTGTCATATTTGTGTTTTTGAGGGAGGGAGGGAGGGAGGGAGGGAAGGAGGGAGAGAGAGAGAGAGAGAGAGAGAGAGAGAGAGAGAGAGAGAGAGAGAGAGAGAGAGAGAGAGAGAGAATATGAATATGAATCAATCCCATTAGTAAGAAAACACCAGGGCTTTGTGTGGGGAAGCTCCAGACTTCCTTTCCTTGGGGCTCGGAGCCCTGTTCTTTATGCAGTGAGGCCGGGAAGCCATCATTGCTGGGCATAGGGCTGGGTGGCTGATGGCTGCCTGCAGGGGCAGGTGTGGAGCTCCTGCCCTGCTCACAATGGTGTCCCCTCCCTCCTCACCCGGGGTGCCAGCCCTGTCGCTAGCCTGGCGCTGACAGACGACTTTTCTCACTTGTCAGTTCTTGCTTGTCAGCAGGGCTGCTGGTAAGTGAGAGGCGACAGAGGGGCACTAAGGCGGGGCAGGCGGGGCGCAGGGTGGAGCCGGGCAGGGGTCTGAGCGCCCCGTGGCTCATCCTGCTGCCCAGGCTCAGTCTACTCCACCGGACTCCTCACTTTCTCCCCACTCTCCTTACTACGCAGCTCTCCCTTTGCCTCCAAATCCTCCAGGGGAGCTTCCGTGGCTTTGTTTAAGGGGAAAAAGAACAGACCCGAGGTGCTTTCAATCCCGGACCGACGCACAGCTCGGTCCCTCTCCCTGCTCCTGGCGGCAGCCGGCATCATGGCTGGTTTCCGCGGCTGCCTCCAGGGCGCACCTGGGGCTGGAGTCCCCTGTGATCCTAGCCCTCTCTGAGCTGTCTCAGGGGACGCTGCGGGGGAAGTGACAAAGTGACTGAAAGACTTGCTGGGCTGGACCCAGAGAAGAGAGGAGGCCGGGAAGGAACTACACAAACTCTCTCCACCTCACCCCCAGCGAGAACCTGCAGCCATGGAGTCTCCCACCAAGGAGATTGAAGAATTTGAGAGCAACTCTCTGAAGCACCTGCAACCTGAGCAGATTGAGAAAATCTGGCTTCGGCTCCGCGGGCTGTAAGTAAACCTCCTGATCCCCCCTTGCCCTCTTTCCAGTTCTCATCCCTGTTTTAGTGCACGTCCACAGCCGTCCCTGTCCCTTCTTACCCCTATTGCATGCCCCTTGAACTGAGCAAGTTAAGTTCCACAGCTGTCTCTGTGAACTACAAGCAGGGATCATGCCTTCTAAGGCAGAGAGGGCTGCTTTGCTGTCTCTAAGTCATGTTTCCTTTGGGAAGGGAATGGCCATACCCTCAAGAGTAGATAGACACTTGTAGTACAAGCGGCAAGTAGGTGTTTCTTTTCCATTTGCCCAGGAAGAAAAGTTGGGGGACTTTGGTGAGGGACTTTTAATTAGAAATTTTCTTTGTAGACTGCAAACATGTTGGTGGATCGTCTAACGACTTAGTAACTGCTTAGATTCAACATGCACTCTTGTTGATAATTCTCTTTGCCCTCTCCCTAGCGAACTCCTGGTGAGCTCTTGGTTCTGATATTTTCTTAGGAATCTTCCTGACAGAATATGTTTATGAGAAGGGTGGGCTGTTTCGGAGAAAGTGCACATCAGATATGCATTGGAACAGCACAAAGGGGTGTTTATTCTTAACCCAGTGTCTGGGATTCTACCTGGGCAGATACAATGATAGCTCTGGACATCTGTCACTTGCTGCATTCTTTCTGGTGTAGTTGCTGAGGACAGAAGTGACTTTAGAGTACATTTTCCTTTTCTTAAACATTCATAAACAGTGAGTGAGGCTGGCCATTTCAGCCTGGAGCTGCAGTGATTTCTCCTCAGTGGACACACAGCTCCCATTGATGCTGTTCACAGCGGATAGAATGCTCATTGTATCAGATGTTTGACTTCAGTGACCTGGTATAATTTTAAAAGCCCTCTGTAGGTTTTCTGAACTTATAAGGACAGTGAGAGAAGACAGCTCCTTGCCATGCATCTGCCATTATCGCTCTTGAAAGCCTGCATATACATTCAAGAAGCAAAACCGAACAAATCAAGAAGGTACTGATCTGAGTTCATCTTAGGAGAGACACATCCTGACAGGGTACTCAGAATTACCAAGGGGAGACAGTAAAGTGTTCATTTCTTTAAAGGGTTCCTATCTAGGGGTATACTTTATAAAAAGCATTCTACCTAGAATGGAAGCCAACCCATTGTCATTGATTTTGTAGGACACCATGCCAAGGAATTTGCTTTTTTTGACTGGTGTAGCCAATATCAGTGGAGACTGCAAGCTTACCTGGATAGCTGGTCCCTGGCTGGCAGGCTCTTTTGACAGCTTAGGCGACTTATGTGGAAGCCCTTTTCAGAGCTGTGTTTACCGAAAGCTTATGCTCAGCATTCTGAGTGATAAGCTTGTCATACTGTGCCACACACAGAATGTTTGTTGTGTCCACAAAACCAGAGGCTGAGGTGTGCACAGTGAAAGCAGAGTTAGGCTGGTGTTCTTGCCTTCCCAGCCAGAGGGACTCGTGACCACTTCTCCAGAATTGTTTCTCTAGCTGCTTCATGAGCTAAAGCAATTCTACAAAGCAACGGAGGCTAGAGACAGCATTTGGCTAGATCAGCATAGCTCAGGTGGGAACTTGTGTGAGAAGCATTTAGCTTTACACTACACCGTCTTGTAGCTTTCTCAGCTTCCTATCAGAGAGCTTTCACTCCTCAAAAGTGTTTAAGTGTGATGTGTGATATAGTCACAGCTGGATTTTCTAGCTTTCTAGATTTCTTTTGAATCTGCTCAGACCTTGGGGTGCCTTAGAAAGTGTGAACTGGTTCTTCACCCAGTGTGCCTTTTCTAATTCCTCTTCCCACCTTTCCTGAGGAGACTCTTTTGCTCAACAGCAACCCTCTGAACTTTTAGTTTTACTTTATAATTTAAAAGGTATTTGTTACTATAATATACTTTAAAAAACCCTCTATGTTGATTCTATTACCATCCATCCTACCATATTTATGTACTTATTTGTGTATCTATTTATTTATTTCAACAAAGCAGCAATTTCTGGGAGAGTTGCTAAGACTCTTACAACCAAAGCACATACTCATTCCAACAACTCTGGATAATACCTTACAATCTATACCATGGAAATCCCTGGAGACTGTGTGTGTGTATGTGTCCACATAGTGGACTGTCAGCAAGAGAAAGGAAACTTCTTCTTCTTCTTTTTTTTTTTTTTTAAACATTTTAGAAAAAGCCAATAGCCATAGTTGAATTTTCATATCACTTTATTACCTTGACACTCTTACAGATAGGGCTTTATAAGTGACCACAGGTGGTCAGAGAGTTATCTTGACTGGTCTGAGAGCTCTGTGAGCTCTGGATTATCTAGTGCTCTCTCATCTCCATGACACTTTCTCCCCTATTTGATTTGTGGGTGAATTTTTTCTCCTTCATTAGGGCTCGAGACTCACGAGAACAGATACTTTGTCTTGTCCTTGCTGTTCCTCCAGTGTACATAGATGTGTCCAATCAATAGATGTCAAAAGCAGAAAGGCTGCAATGTGCACATTTTAATATGCAAAGTGAAGGCAAATATGTACTTGACCCAGCCTTCAACATACTGTCTTTTGAGTTAGCATGACACAGGTTTAATGAGCATCATTGTCTAAACTTGGGTCAGAACTCCGTAAGATGTGCAAAGCTATGACCCAGGGATGAGTCCCATGCTTGTGTTTTCCAAGGTTCTCTCTTTCTGTCCCTGTATACCACCCTCTTCTGTACTGCTGAGGAGTGGTCTTTACCAACAGCAAAAAGGTTGCTGAGTCTACTGTCTGCAAGATGCCACCATGCAGGCAATCTAGAGGATAATCCTCTTTCCATCTCAACTACACCAGCCCCTCAGCTACATCTCCCTACCCCTCATTTCCATCTGAATAGTGTTTACTCATTTGATATGTTTATTGTCTGCCTCTCAATCTAGAATATAAGCTCTACAAAGGAGATTTTTTTTCTTTTGTCCATTTTGCTTACCGGCTTATCCTGGTACATGGTAAATTATCTGCACTCTCATGAAACCTAGAATAATTTTGTTTGTTTCTCAAGAAGAGAATTAGACAAAATTCTTAGCCCAGCCTTATAGTATTGTCAATACAAAATCAATTCATGGAACATTAGAAACTACCTTAAACATCTTTTACCCTAGCTGCGATTATAGCAATGGAGGCATTTACTGCTTTGGTTGAGTCTGTCCTAGAGTAAAGGGATGCATGCAAATGCAGAGAGGTCCACAGTGATTCATGTCCCTTAGCCTCCTTCTGCAGCTCTATCATCTCTTACACAAAGGTTCTCAGTGCTCTAAGCCAGAAGGCATACATGTTGCACACCCGAGCGTTCATAAGTCAGTATGTCTGCAGTTGTTGTCTGCATATTCTTCTGAGGGTAGTCCCCCCCCCCCCCGTCACTTCTCCATCAACTTCAGTTGTACACAGGGCTGTTGGCACATTTCCTCCCTCTGTAGGAGTAGACGGGGACTTTTAACACACCACTTGGAGTAACCTTGTTGACAACAGCTCTGCCATTGGTAAGTGTAGGATATCTTTATGCCATGATGACACGAGAGACCTCGTGGCTGCTTGAGTTTGAGTAAGTGAGTCATGACTAGTACCTTGGGTCCTGACCAAAAGTTTTTCTGTTGCCAAATTGCCACACAATGACAAGAAGGTGTTCCTATGCTGTACTTTGTCTGACTGAGTGGAAGAGGACACATTTCACATATTCCTTGGCATTTGCTGTCATAATTATAAAGTTCTAGCTTCTCATTCATCTTGCCCAACCATGAGGCAATATAATAAATTTTATGATTATGCAATGCCCTATGTTGTGGTTCTTGCATTGTTTAAAGTACCTTATGGATATAAAGGTAGGATTACGTGGCTCCCATGTTAGTAGATTAGGGGAGCTATTGCTTTTTTCTCTCCAGTACAAATTTCCACTCCCATACCCTGGTAACAGGGATTGCTTCCCATTCTGTCCCCTGAACCCCATCACAGTGTGGGGCTCCTGTAGCATGAGTATATCCTAGGATCTTCTGTCTCTATGATCAGTAAGTCTCGATAAGCATAAATCTCAAACAGGAACATGGAGTCCCTTGCTGACTTTCCGTATTGGCCCTGGGAGATCAACACTGTCCCCCTCTGGACTTTCTGGTGACTACCATGATTAATTTCCTCTTATCTTGTGAAAAGGACTTTCTTATGCTAGAAAACAAAGAGCCAAGCTTCAGGGAGATGCAGGGATGGAAAGGTAGGGTGGGGACCCCTGATCCATCCCTGCAGCTATTTTTCTGATGCTGTTGGCTGTCCCAGCTGCACGTGGACTAGTTGCCTTCTGTTTGGCTTCTGTTGTTTTTTCTTTTTCTAAAAGGTTCTTCACTGACACCTTACAGATCTTTGGAAGGGGGCGGGGGGGGGGGAAGCAAGCCCAGGGCAAAGACAGCTAGGTGTTTGCATTTGCAGATTGGCGTTAGCACTTTTTCCTTATACTCATCTGCATTTTTAAACAGTGTAATTAGTGTTTTGGAACTGTGAAGCTGCCAAGCTAACATTTACTGAGGATCTGCTATGTGCCAGCTCTTGTGTCACGCTGCTCTGGTATGCAAAAGTGGATAAGATTCCTATCTGACCTTAACAGGTCCTGGAGAGACTGGCACTAACACCCAGACTGATGGTTGTAACTAGAGGGGGACGCAGGGAGAGCACCTCTGCCCTGGAGGCCAGAGAGATCTTTCAGATTGGGGAGGCCTTTAAAAACACAAGGAAAACTCCTTTCATTGATGTCAGCCTTTTGAGGACAATTCAGAGAAGAAGCCCTTTGCAAAATGTGGGGCACACAAGAAGCTATCAGTTTGGCCCAGAATAAGCTTGTTCTGAGTTTTCAATTGTTTCCATGGACTTCTGGCAAAGCTACATGTATTAGTTAGAGAGCTAGGTGTGAAACATGGTGAGATCTTCTTTGCTTATCTTCCATTGGTAATTTTCAGAACACTGGTCACGGTGGGATCTCTTTGTTGTTATTAATACTGAAGAGAAAGCTCTCAGGTCACTGGAGAAGAGAATATAGTTAAGTTCTTCCACATATTGATCCTCAAAAGCCTTATTATTTTCTTTAAAATGGAGCCATCCTCTTGTGGCTCTTGGAATAGTGAGGGATAGGGAGAATTAGGAATGGCATGCTTATTGTGCATAAAAGTTACAGGCACACCAAGGAGTGGGAAATGATGCCAGAGAAGAAGACATGGACCAGCGAGCAACATGGAAATTAAAGTATTACTTTTTATTAGACGTAATTATGCTTCAAGGAAGTGAGTGTTTGAATCCATTGCACTACTTAATAAGAAGCTGTGTTCTTACCACTTTAATACCATATAGAGAAATCCTTTTTGTCTGTTTTGAAAGGAGTTCATATTTTATCTTCTCAGTTATAAGGATTGTTGATGTATTTGAAGCTTCTGAGTAATACAATGAGATCTGAAGTTCAGGTTGGTAACTCTGGGTGAAGTACAGGAGCGAGCTTAGAGGTGAGACTGGAGGTCAAGAGAGCATCTGGGAATGATGTCTGCCAGAGGCATACATTGGAAGTGAGAACTGACAAAACTTAGATTCAGAGCAGAGAAAGAGAAGCAGAAATCCTGAGCCTGTTCTGGCTTGGTTATGTTAGGGAATTTGGTGCCAATGCCTTGGGATGCACTTAGATAAGAATTCTCACTTTGAGTGTGGATATGTTGACTTGTTAGTCTCTGGAATGTTCCAGTAGCTGTTGGTGACTACAGCGTGAAATATATATGGAGGGAACTTTGGCTTGGAGCTGTGTTTCTGAGAGTCTTGGCTCTGTGTCAAAGTCACTCAAGTTAAGTGACCCAGGGGAGAGAGCCCTGCTCCAAATGTCATCAGAGAAGCCATTCTAGAATTATTTTAAAATGTGTTGTTTATTTTCCCAGATCATGCATTCAGTGTATGAATGGGTCCTCCAAGTATTTTACTTAACTGAAAATGTCAGGTGGTTCAGCACATTTTTACTTGGCCTGACCTCTGCAACAGTTTAGAAAGGTGGTGTGACGATGTCAGAAGGAAAGCCCTGTCCTCACAAAACTTAAGTTTCTGGCGAGGGTGACCAGAAAGGATTTTAAAAAAAATAAAAGGTCTCATATAGCCTAGGATGGCCTAGAACTTGATACATAGCTGAAACTGTCTGTGAACTCCTTATCTTTCTGTTTCTGCCTTCAAAGTGCTGGGATTATAGGTCTGAGATACCTTGTTCAAGTTCCAGAGGGTTCTTACATATGCAAAATGTTAAAAAACAACAACACTAAAAGAGAGGGCAATAGCTAGGTGCTAAGTGAATGATACTGATGCTGAATGCCAGGTTCAGAGTAGACTTCCTCTCATTAATAAAACAAGGACTTGGAGAAGAAGTCTCCTTGTATACCAGAGAAGAAAGTGGTGAGTATTAAGTATGAGGCTAGGGTCTCACATTTAGACTGCATTTTTTTCACTTGAATACTAATACTATTCAACAGGATACCATTGCTTCTTATCATACGTTATTTGTGCTGACTTATTAGCTAATTATAGCCCAATATTTGGCAGCTGTGTGCATATTATTTTGGCCAAGACTTGCACATGACTCTGTTAGTTGGGAAACATCCCTAAGCAGAGAGGTTCCTGTATTCCAGTTCTAGTTTTCTGTCTTAATGGGTGTGTGTGTGTGTGTGTGTGTGTGTGTGTGTGTGTGTGTGTAGAAAAATGCTTTCTTTGGTTCCTCTATATGGAAAGAGAGGGCATCTAAGACCTCCATTATGGCTTTTTGAGAACTGACTAAGGTCATTGATCAATATGAGGCATATAAAATAGTTTGCAACAACTTTGAAGATGGCTACCACCATTTGACATTAGTAGTAAAAGGTGAATTCTGCAACAAATGAACACATTTTTGGAGAAAGAATATTGAATCTATGTAAGGAATTCACATTCTTCAGGCTTTTATTGGAGAGTGTTCTTTATTTAAAGTCTTCTTGACAGCTGTGATTAAACAAAACTAATGAACCTTCACGAGCACAATGTGAAGTTTTTCTACATAGTAAAATTATGAAAATGTTTGAGAGTCATTCAACCAAGACGTGAAACTGAAAGTTGTAGACAACGGCTTTCATTCATCTATCTGCAGAGAACTCAGATGTCACTCATTCACTTAGAAAACATTTCCTCATCTCTGTGTGCCTAACAGGTCACAGAGATCTACTAGGAAATGAGACAAAGGCTTTCTCTCTGAGTGGATGTTCTGTCTAAAGGTAGAGAACAATGTTAGCAACATTTCCAGAAATAGCAATTTACACTGATGAGTGCCGCAAAGAGAGAATGGATGCTATGAAAATGATTAAGAGGATCCAAACCAGGTCTAAGACTCAAAGAAGACTTCTCTGAAGAAGTGAAATTCAATATAAGAAATAATGAAGTAAACAGTTGAGTAAAAGTGTCAGGGAAGAGGATGCGAAGGAATGCAAGCCCAGTTTCTCAGAAATGGACACTTCCAAGAAAAGGAAATAAGGGACAAGGAGCTGCAGGCTGGCCACCACCAGTGGCCAGATCCAGCTTTATCTTCCAGTGTTAACATAGGAAGCTATTGTCTATACAGAGAGATCAGAGGACTTTGGGGGCATTTTGCCCCACACGACTTGGATATGGGGGTAAGGACAAAGCCAGGTTTTTATCTTGATCTCTAGGTGCTTTTCACTTAGAGAAGAATCTCTGAGAACTTGTGCATGCTTTCAGGCTTGTTTGTAGGTGGAAAAAGTTATGCTGTCACTTTTGGATATACTGAATATGAGGCAATTTGAGACCATCACTGGAGGGAGTGATAGTGGGAGCATGAAGAGTTGATAAGTGGGTCTGCAGATGGAAAGAAAGAACTAGATTGGTTATATAGTGTACGACCCAATAAGGTAAGAAGAAAAACTATCTGTGTCTGAGTGATGCTCAATTAATATTTCTGTACATGTCACAATAAGAGTTGATACACTGAAGATTAATGGCTTAGCTAGTCTTACATAGGAGACAGGAAATCAAGGTTTCTATATAATTTCTCATTGGCATTTTCTTGTCCAAAATAATGTGAAAACATAAGCAGTAACCACAACACATAGCCTTGTTTGAAAATCTTCTACTGACCATTTGATATAATACCCACCCAAACATAGCTTTGGAATGGAGACAGAAGCCTGGAGAAGGTAGGGTCCTTTCTAGTGTTCTAAGGGCAGAAAGAGATTTTGACCTGGGAAGTGAAAGGAGGAGACTCTTATCAGGGACCTCCTGGGAAGTACAGGGCAAAACCCAGGCAACTGAGGCCTGAAACCCAGAGCCCAGCACACTGTGAAAAGGTCTGGTGGTGTATAAGTCCAGTAGACTCTGAGTAATCTAATTTATCCAGAATCCAGTCAGTGCAAAATCTTAAATAACCAGGACACTTCCTATATTCTGGAGACACTTCTAGCAAATATGGTTGTGAAAGATTTATCTTTGAAAGCTACTGCTTCCAGATATGTCTTAAGAGGAGTTCAAATTTAGACTAATATTCCGATACCTTCTCTGTTTATCTTTTTTTTTTGTTGTTGTTGTTGCTGTTGTTTTGTTTGCTTGTTTTTTTTTTATGTGAAAAAACAACCAAAAGTTGGTTGTGAATTTTTACAATTCATTCTGTGGTGCTTTATGGATTTTAATGTATATTTTTCTGAGTGGATTCTAATGTAGGCAGATTGTATAGATCAGTCCAGTCCTCCATTCTTTTCAATTAATCTATGTATTTTGTACTCTCAGAAATGGTGATTTTTTTTCCCCCAACTGATTTCATATTTGAATGTGACCATCTTTCCCGCACCAAATGTGAATTCATTTTGAGTCATGGCTCACTAATTCAACACTTTTACGTGAGAGTTGATCTATGAGCAATACCCTTATATCTGTCTCTGAAGGTCTCCTCTGACTCTATCATTAGGATGACTCTGAAGGCTTCTGTAATGCCTTCAACTTAAGCTCAATGAAATAGATTTTATCCAGTAATGTATACAATCCTGAATGATTGTTGTTATAGATCCTGACTTCTATTTATGAGGAACTAGATACACCCCCATTACTTTAGTCTTGTGTACTCAGTTTGAAATACAAGAATCATTTATCAGATACTGATCATCATGAACATTGTTTAGGCCCCTCAACCTGTCTTGAAAACCACTGTATGAAATGAGCAGTTTCCAAAAATGACAGAACTTTCAGGCTACTGGTTGGCATGGTTTCAGAGAAATCAGAACCCAAAGCTACTTGGTTCCAGGGCTCTACTAATTTCACTTGGTAGAAGTTGGATGTGCCCAAGAAATCCATCTGCTAGTTCCCTATGTTTTAGACAATCACTTCATTTTGCCATTTTTTTTTAAATCCAAGATTTACAGAATTGTGTCCAGAGAGATGCAAATATCTTAGAGGAAATTGGAAGGCCCTCTGTTTCCAAGAAGCTATAGGATTGGCTGGAATTTACTCAGAAATGGATATGAACCAAGAGCAGGTTTTAATGAAGACTGTGAGGAAGGGTGGGGAGACAGACATACCAGTGGGTGGCCAGGAAAGTCTCAGGGAAATTAGTCTGTGACTAAAGTCAGAGCATGCAGCCTTTATTGTGGCTCAGTCTACCTAGGAGAAAAACAAAGTCGAAGTTGGAAGCAGAAACTCCAGATGGTTCAATCAAACCAAACCTACCTCTTCCCTTATTATAGGGATGTGTCTGTGAAGAGTGGGACTTGGTCTTAATCCTGTGGATTTGTCTCCATTTGTGCTGTGAGAGAAATTAAAGAGATTTTTCACCTTTCTCACTGACAGTTACTTAAGTAGGAGCCAGGTTCCCAGGGAGGAGGTCACAGAAATATATTTCCTTCCTCACGACTCTGCTGCACTTACTACCCAGCAAGTTTTGTAAATATATGATAGAGATATGAATCATTTATGAAAAAAGCCACACTACCAGATTTCTACAAGTGTGACATTTACTTTCTATTTCCTCAGTTAAAAACCCTTACGTTCTTATCCTTGGTGCCACTCATTAGCTCTCTGCCCAGATTTAAGCAATGAGATCTTAACTATAGTTTTTAATCTTTACTATTTGAAAAGCCTTGCTTCCAAACACGGGGAGTTCTCAACTTTCTATGAGGAGAGGTCTCATTTGGGGACTCCTCGTAATCCAAGAGCTAGAATTTTTGACCCAGGATCAGGAAAGAAGCAGGCATGAATAATGGTGTTGGATTTCTGTCTAGCCAGCTGTCTGCAGACAGATGAGGGTCTGTTGGGGGCGAACAATAAAGAGATTGGCTTGTTTGTAGAATGCTGCAGATGCAGCAGGGCCACAGTGGAGTCACTGTGTGAGTTGAAAGTTACACATCAGCTTCCTGAGTGACTCTTTAACTTGAAATATATTAGGTTCTCCTCAAAGGTTATTATCTACCCTCTTCCCAGTACTAGCCAGAGGACCTGCTCCCAGGATCAGTAGAGAATAGATTGTCTTATTTGCAGTCCCCTTTGAGATAAGCCTCTATTCATCATTTCAACTGTCTTCAACCTCAAGCCACAAGAGCAAAGGCTTCCTTCATTTGAATTTGATCTCACTTGACTAATCATGTTAGAACTTTATATATGAGAGAGATGTCTGTCCTGAACAGGAATACTCCCTCCCCTTTTTAAAGTGGACTCAGTTAGATGGCATGAGTTCTAAAAACATTTCCCCCCCACAGAAAACTCACTAGAAAAAAAATCTAGAATCTATTAACAAAGCCCAAGACTCTTTACTAACAATTGGATTACTTCAGGCTAAAGTGAACCTATGTCATTTAATTATTTATACACGTGTCCTGCTCTGGGTTTTTGGGCACATAGAATTTCATTTTGTAGCTCATCTCTGAGACTCACATGATAGGAGGAGAGACTTGATTCTCACCAGTTTTCCTCTGACTTCCACACATGCGCTGTTGCATGGGTGCATTTCCTACATACATACATATGAATAAATAAGTAAAGATAATAAAAACTGAAAAGAGTCATTTGCACGAGAAGAAGAAGAGATTCTCTTTATTATCTTCCCTCTCACCTCCAGGCACTTAGTGAAAGTGTGAGAAAGCAGAATTTACTTGTGTTCTCATCAGCATTTTGATACTCAAAATGTGGCAAGGCCAGAAGACGATCAGTATATGTAGTTGTAAAAACCTAGGTTTTAATGTGTGCATTGTGGAAATGAACTACTGAGAGGAAAGAGAAATGCACAGAGGCTCTCTGTCATCAGAAACCTGGAGACAGTTCATACAAATGGTTCATGAAATCAGTAAAGTATCTGGTTATAGCCATTTCTTTCCTGTCTGCACCAGGCATACCAACACAAAACAAAAACAAAGGATCAGATGGCCAGTCTGGTCCTGGCTCATTGCACAGCCATTTGTGGCATCTCAGTTCACTTTCCCACAGTGACACACATGCGATCTGGCCTTGTGAGAACATGTAGTTAGTTATACTAGTACTTTGTTTTCTCTAAGTCTGACTCTCCACCCTCTTGGGGGAACCAAGGACTGGGAAGTAGATATCTGCATCTGTCTGTCCTCTGTGCTATGGTCTCCATAGGGAAAGATGAAGACATGGCTGTCTCCACTAGTAGTCACTCTCCCAGAAAACCTCGGTACACGGCAGGCAGAGTTTTGACTTCTTACTATGTGTCTGGCTGTGTATTCAATTTCTCATGCCCTCAACATTACTGTGCCCAAATGGGTGGTGTCTTGCTGGCAACCTAAAGTGAAATCTGAACATTTTGGTTTTTCAAACTCAGCATGTTGGAATATTAAGCTTATTTATAAACCTCATTATTGAGGTACCCATATGGCTTCTGCTCAGATACATACTTTAGCAGAGTGGAAGGTGCTACCAGACACTCCATAATTTAACATCAATGTTTGATCATTCTCACTTACCCAGGGCATTAGAAAAAACATTCTCAAATCGTATGCTTGACACTAGAATATTTGCTACTTACTTTCTCCTGAAGCTGTGCCTATTGCTTTGGAAATTCCTAGCTATCAAAATGCAAACAAACGAAGTCATTTTAGATCTTCTTTGGTCCTTGTCACAGCTGTTATTTCTTGCTCTTTGTGTAGCTGGAGAGTCCAGCTCCCACCAAGCCCCGGCAGTCCCGCAGCCCACTTATAAAATAAACATACAGACTCTTATATTATTTAAACTGTTTGGCCTATTGGCTGAGGCTTCTAGCTATCTAGTTCTTACATCTTAAATTAACCCATTTCTATTAGTCTATACTTTGCCACGTGGCTCGTGGCTTACTGGTACCTTACATCTTGCTTGTCATGGCAGTGGCTGGCAGCGTCTCTCTGCCTCAGCCTTCCACTTCCCAGAATTCTCTTCTCTGATTGTCCCACCTATACTTCTTGCCTGGCTACTGGCCAATCAGCATTTTATTTATACAGAGCAATATCCACAGCATCTTTGAATGCTTATCTCTATTGGGTCCCTGGGAAGGCACATTCTGACTATGACCAGAAGGACACCTTCAACTTGTTCATTTTCATCATCTATTTCCTTGATTGTGGCCAGGAGAGGGAAAATGAAACTTAGGGTCCAGAAGGCCTTGCTAGTTGATGTAACCATGAAAAGCTTTGGGGAACCTTCAGAACTATTGAAATGACTGCATCCAGCTGGATGCAAATGGAATAAAGCCTTCAAGATGAACTTTTGGGGGTCACTTCTGCTGTTTCGTACACTTGCACTTATGTACACACACACACACACACACACACACACACACACATACACACCACCACCACCACCACCACCACCACCACCATTTGGTAATACAAGCCACAGTATCATTGAAACATGACTTAAGTAAACACTATTCTTTGGTGAAGATCAGTGGTTTTTCACTTTGTGTAAGAGGTAAAGGGGTATGTATCTGTCAGTCATTTTTGTAGTGCATGGGTAACTGTGCATCGAATGACAGCTTCCTGAGAACACCTAATGTTGCTGTGTAGGCAAGATGCTAAGCTCAGTGTCTGGGGAATTATTGATAATACAAATGTTTGTTAAAACTATCTTTTGATATTAGAAATGTCTAGTTTTGTTTTCTTTTTTCCCTGCCTCTGAGGAATGGCCTGACTTTGAGATCAGAGGGAGGTGTGTGGCTCTGCTGGCCTAGCCAGCACATTGTCAGAGCTGGTGTGCAGGCTGTCGGGTCCTTTCAGCATGCTGGAAATCCAGGCAAACTTCTAGTTCCAAGAGGGACTGAGATTAGCACCTTACTTTCTTTGTGGGCCTAGTATCCCAAGATTAGAACTAAGAATTTAGTTTTTCCATTCCATAAAAGTAATTTTCAACTTTTTTCTTGACATTTTTTTTAACCCCTGAACAATCCTCCCGAGAACAAAATTTGAAAACACATTGCATTATAATTCTGTTATTATTTTTGCACTGTTACTGCTATTACTGCAGCAGCTGACCCATTCTTGAGCATTTACTGGATGGATAGCTCGATGCCACCTGCTTAGTGAGACTTGTTACATTAAACTTTCTGCCACGCAGCAAAATAAGTATTATTAATATTACCTATGTTTTCCAGAGGAGAAAGAAATTAGTAGTAGGAAATGATATAAACTGTTGAACTCATTTAGTTTAAAAAAGGATTTGTCTGTAGATACATGGTCATTAGTATTACCTGTAATGCCACTTAAAGAAAAAACCAGCATGCTCACAAATGAAGCCTAACGTGTGTGCAAGCATTCATGTATGAATGTCTACCTAATGTGCGTGCATGCGTACGTGTGTGTGTGTGTGTGTGTGTGTGTGTGTGTGTATGTGTGTGTTGGGAGGTGTGAACAGTGGAACCTATTCCAGGGGGCAGAGTTTGCATAATAACCTCCTTTGGGACTTTTTTGAAGTTGAGTCCTTTCCCAGCCTGGCCTCGCGAAGATGGCTTGCTGCTTTTTGGGCTCTGCATCTTCCACACTGCTGTCAGCTTATCCAGATTCCAGAGCAAGGGGCTTCTGCTCTTCTCTCCCTTCTACAGCAGCCCAGTCTAGCAATGTGAACTGCCAGATTTCGCTGTATTGTTTCAAGTTTCCACAGCTCATATTTAAAGTAAACTCAATCAACCAAAACAATAGCATTCCTACAAGCAGTGAGTCAGGGACGAATTCTGCTGAAGTTCTTCAGAAACAAAAGGCCAGGAATAACCTGGGTTTCTTTTCCAGCTCATTTCCTGCATTTGAATGGAAAGACCCTTGTGTGTTTTGCTGCCATTGGGTTTGTTTTCTTCCAGCATCTAAGCTTCCTGCTGGAATCTTTTAACCTCTTTGCATAATTCTCCTCAACACTCTTTGAAGCCTTCAGAATTTTATTTGCTGTCTCAGACTCTTTAAGCCTCTATATTCTTAGAACTAGTTATTTCACCTGGTTATTTAGTAACTTAATTACTTAGTTGTTTTATTTCATTTCATTTTTTTTTTTGAGCCTCACTTCAATGAAGTAGGTTCAAACTCTCTAGGGTTTGTAGGACATCTGAATGAGTTACTTGCAGTTCCAGGAATGGAATGGAAAAAATGGAGCTCCCCAACTGTGAGCTAGCTCCCCAGACTCCTCCTTACATTTCTCCTATTTGTAGGAAACCATGGCTATAGGAGATGTCCCTACTTTCCTAATAAGTCCGCACTAAATGGAAGGAGTAAAATAAAAGCATTTGTATTTCTTGCTAGGTGCATTCATTTTACTAAAACATTGTGGACAGCTGCCCCGTTAGGCAAGGAAGGATGCTGGCAGACAGCGAACAGATTCTTGCCATCATGGTAATACATCAGGACCAGTTGGAGTCATAAGCAACTGTATTAGGAGCATGGACCTCCTTAAAACACAGCTGGAGGCTTATTGAGCTTGGGAGGCCCTGTGAGGAGATGATACCTCAACTGAGACCTGAAGGATGAGCAGGAATCAGTGTCTGGGTACCACCTGTGCTGTCAAGAAGACCTGAATATTGAACCTTGAGTATTTTCCATGGACTTGAGAGTTTTCCTATGTTTTAAATGCCAACTTTAAAATACATTAAATTTTATTTGTGACATTATTTGTGTGGGATTCACCTTGATTTGGGGAAGTGTCTAAATAAATGAGACTCTTAAAAGAAAACCTTACTCTCTTTACAACCAAGAACAATTCTTTGGAGTTAAGAAGTGTCAGGAATGGAGTAGTACCCAGTCTCCCTTTCCCTAGGTCTAACAGATGCAGAGGCCATATTTGGTCCTGCGTGGATGACAGCTGCAAGGAGTCCCTTTGCTTGGCCAATGGCTATTTGCAATCTTCTGACCCTGTGCCAGTTGATGTACAAGCCTTTGGGACAGATGCAGAAGTCCATGTGACAAGCTTGCTAATCTCACAAGCTCAAATCCAGTGGCAGAGGAAACCAAATCCTTGGAATGCCCAGCACATGGCAGGGGCAACACCTGGTGAACTAAATACTTGATTTCCAGCTGAGATTATTCTCTCCTTTTCATTGATATGGACACTAAAGCATGAGTTGCAACAGAGCTGAATTCGAGGCCTCCTAGCCACTGAAGTTATTAAATTAGATTTAAACCCCTTAAACTATGTCTTACAGTTGCTATTATAAAATGCCACTTTAGGTGCATGCCTTATTTTCTTTCTAGAACAAATTCATTCTGAAAGCTATGGGAGATTAATAAGACACAAGTGGTTATTATGAGTAGGTGCTGAAACCAGTAGCATGGGCTGCCTTCTTCAGATTTCCCGAGACAGCCTCTGCGGGGGCTCATTTCCGATGAATTAGTTGGGATTCTAAGCAGTGGCCACGGGTGCCCCTCTGATTATTATTATTTGCCTTTGGGTGACTTTTCAGCCTTTCCTTAGTTCTTCCATGAACTTGAGTGTTTTCATGTGCTTTAAAAGCTGACTTTCACACGCCATGAGGTTATTTGCGTGGGATTTGCCTTGATTTGGGCAAGGGTCTAAACAGATGAGACAAGAAAGGAAAACTTAGAGATGCTGTGAGGAGCCAGATCTTCCTCCCAAGGTTTTTCCTTTCCTCTAATTCTCTCCATGGAAGAATCTGCTCAAACTCTGCTGAGGATCTTAGGAGCTAACACAAAACTGACACAATTGTGAATAACACTGAGGTACTGGGTCAACACATTTTAAAGGCCATTTTCCTCTTGAGTGTCACTATGGCCTAGGTGGAATAGTCAGAGCAGGTGTCACATCTCTACTTGATAGATCAGGAGTCCTAAGACACATGAGATTTGTCCAGGGCCAACTGACAAAGAAGTCACAGAGATACACTGTAACTGGCCTTTCCTGCTTCCCAGGAAAGTTCTCAACCAATTGTAGCAAGTGTAGATGCTGCTTCTACCAATTGCTTCTAAGCTTTCTCATAGCCTCATTTCCCATTTCATCCTCCTTTGAAAATCTATCTGATCTCATGGTTTAGCAATGTAACATATCTACATTTTTAAAAGGAACATATAGGACTTCTTAGCTTTGAGGTACAGTTCACTAGTAGACATATGCTTATTATGCTTGAGGTCCTATGTGTGACTGCCAATGCACACAGGCCCATGTGTACACACACACACACACACACACACACACACACACACACACACACACACACACATGCCCCACTAAAGGACTCTTACTGTACAAATAACTAATAATTATTGGCCATTAAGTGTACCAGAAAAAAGGCTTTTATACACCTCTACTCTCTGTGCTCTAATCCAATGATCTTGTAAAGGCTGAGGCTTGAACTTTGATTTTGCCATCTTTAAGCCTGAGCTCAGCTGGGATCTCATACTGCCTTCCAAGGGAAGAAGGGGGGAACACATGGGAGCAGAGTCGTTGAGCTCTTGGAATGCTGCTTTTCATTGTGAAGTCTACGTGTGTTTCTGCCTGTCCAAAATACGACGTAACAACCACAGACTAGCAGCTGGACCCTGGAATGACAACACAGAAGGAAACCCTAGAACTGTTGACACACATGCCTGCCCCTGCTAAAGTAATCCCCTCCCCCAATTGCCTGCCACAGGATCTTTCTGACATGAGTTTATGCTTCTCTTTCTACAGGAGGAAATATAAGAAAACGTCCCAGAGGTAAGTGCATCTTTCTGGGAAAGGAGAGCCTTCTGGGCTGTGGTTGGCTGAGATGTGATACAGCTCTTCACACGTTCGGCTTGTGCTGCACTGGAATTGTAATAAACAGTTCCTGAGTCCTCTTCAGTGAGTCGCCTGCTTTATCCATCCCCCAGTCGCCGCCGCTGCTGCTCTAAAT